>NC_092856.1:449215-515176 GCF_039878825.1 Excalfactoria chinensis
TCCTATGGGGTGAGAGGGGGATATGGAGCCCTATGGGGTGAGAGGGGATATGGAACCCTATGGGGATATGGAGCCCTATGGGGTCAGAGAGGGATATGGAGCCCTATGGGGTGAGAGGGGGATATGGAGCCCTATGGGGTGAGAGGGGATATGGAGCCCTATGGGGTCAGAGGGGATATGGAGCCCTATGGGGTCAGAGGGGGATATGGAGCCCTATGGGGTGAGAGGGGGATATGGAGCCCTATGGGGTGAGAGGGGATATGGAGCCCTATGGGGTGAGAGGGGGATATGGAGCCCTATGGGGTGAGAGGGGGATATGGAGCCATATGGGGTGAGAGGGGAATATGGAGCCCTATGGGGTGAGAGGGGGGATATGGAGCCCTATGGGGTGAGAGGGGGGATATGGAGCCCTATGGGGTCAGAGGGGGGATATGGAGCCCTATGGGGTCAGAGGGGGATATGGAGCCCTATGGGGTCAGAGGGGATATGGAGCCCTATGGGGTCAGAGGGGGATATGGAGCCCTATGGGGTGAGAGGGGGATATGGAGCCCAATGGGGTGAGAGGGGGATATGGAGCCCTATGGGGTGAGAGGGGGATATGGAGCCCTATGGGGTGAGAGGGGATATGGAGCCCTATGGGGTGAGAGGGGGATATGGAGCCCTATGGGGTGAGAGGGGATATGGAGCCCTATGGGGTGAGAGGGGGATATGGAGCCCTATGGGGTGAGAGGGGGATATGGAGCCCTATGGGGTGAGAGGGGGATATGGAGCCCTATGGGGTCAGAGGGGGATATGGAGCCCTATGGGGTCAGAGGGGGATATGGAGCCCTATGGGGTCAGAGGGGGATATGGAGCCCTATGGGGTCAGAGGGGGATATGGAGCCCTATGGGGTCGAGAGGGGGGATATGGAGCCCTATGGGAGGGGATATGGAGCCCTATGGGTCAGAGGGGATATGGAGCCCTATGGGGTGAGAGGGGGATATGGAGCCCTATGGGGTGAGAGGGGGATATGGAGCCCTATGGGGTCAGAGGGGATATGGAGCCCTATGGGGTGAGAGGGGGATATGGAGCCCTATGGGGTGAGGGGGATATGGAGCCCTATGGGGTCAGAGGGGGATATGGAGCCCTATGGGGTCAGAGGGGGATATGGAGCCCTATGGGGTCAGAGGGGGATATGGAGCCCTATGGGGTCAGAGGGGGATATGGAGCCCTATGGGGTGAGAGGGGGATATGGAGCCCTATGGGGTGAGAGGGGATATGGAGCCCTATGGGGTCAGAGGGGGATATGGCGCCCTATGGGGTGAGAGGGGGGATATGGAGCCCTATGGGGTGAGAGGGGGGATATGGAGCCCTATGGGGTGAGAGGGGATATGGAGCCCTATGGGGTCAGAGGGGGATATGGAGCCCTATGGGGTGAGAGGGGATATGGAGCCCTATGGGGTCAGAGGGGGATATGGAGCCCTATGGGGTGAGAGGGGATAAGGAGCCCTATGGGTCAGAGGGGATATGGAGCCCTATGGGGTCAGAGGGGGATATGGAGCCCTATGGGGTGAGAGGGGGATATGGAGCCCTATGGGGTGAGAGGGGGATATGGAGCCCTATGGGGTGAGAGGGGGATATGGAGCCCTATGGGGTGAGAGGGGATATGGAGCCCTATGGGGTGAGAGGGGGGGATATGGAGCCCTATGGGGTGAGAGGGGGATATGGAGCCCTATGGGGTGAGAGGGGGATATGGAGCCCTATGGGGTCAGAGGGGATATGGAGCCCTATGGGGTGAGAGGGGGATATGGAGCCCTATGGGGTGAGAGGGGATATGGAGCCCTATGGGGTGAGAGGGGATAAGGAGCCCTATGGGGTGAGAGGGGGATATGGAGCCCTATGGGGTGAGAGGGGGACATGGAGCCCTATGGGGTGAGGGGGGGATATGGAGCCCTATGGGGTGAGAGGGGATAAGGAGCCCTATGGGGTGAGAGGGGATATGGAGCCCTATGGGGTGAGAGGGGGATATGGAGCCCTATGGGGTGAGAGGGGATAAGGAGCCCTATGGGGTTGAGAGGGGATATGGAGCCCTATGGGGTGAGAGGGGGATATGGAGCCCTATGGGGTTGAGAGGGGATATGGAGCCCTATGGGGTGAGAGGGGATATGGAGCCCTATGGGGATATGGAGCCCTATGGGGTGAGAGGGGATATGGAGCCCTATGGGGTGAGAGGGGATATGGAGCCCTATGGGGAAAAAGGGGGATATGGAGCCCTATGGGGTGAGAGGGGATATGGAGCCCTATGGGGAAAAAGGGGGATATGGAGCCCTATGGGGTGAGAGGGGGATATGGAGCCCTATGGGGATATGGAGCCCTATGGGGTGAGAGGGGATATGGAGCCCTATGGGGTGAGAGGGGATATGGAGCCCTATGGGGTGAGAGGAGGATATGGAGCCCTATGGGGTGAGAGGGGATATGAAAGCCCTATGGGGTCAGAGGGGGATATGGAGCCCTATGGGGGTGAGAGGGGATATGAAGCCCTATGGGGTCAGAGGGGGATATGGAGCCCTATGGGGTCAGAGGGGGATATGGAGCCCTATGGGGTGAGAGGGGGATATGGAGCCCTATGGGGTCAGAGGGGGATATGGAGCCCTATGGGGTGAGAGGGGATATGGAGCCCTATGGGGTGAGAGGGGATATGAAGCCCTATGGGGTCAGAGGGGGATATGGAGCCCTATGGGGTGAGAGGGGATATGAAGCCCTATGGGGTCAGAGGGGGATATGGAGCCCTATGGGGTCAGAGGGGGATATGGAGCCCTATGGGGTGAGAGGGGGATATGGAGCCCTATGGGGTCAGAGGGGATATGGAGCCCTATGGGGTGAGAGGGGGATATGGAGCCCTATGGGGTGAGAGGGGGATATGGAGCCATATGGGGTGAGAGGGGATATGGAGCCCTATGGGGTGAGAGGGGGGATATGGAGCCCTATGGGGTCAGAGGGGATATGGAGCCCTATGGGGATATGGAGCCCTATGGGGTGAGAGGGGATATGGAGCCCTATGGGGTGAGAGGGGGATATGGAGCCCTATGGGGTGAGAGGGGGATATGGAGCCCTATGGGGTGAGAGGGGATATGGAGCCCTATGGGGGTGAGAAGGGGATATGGAGCCCTATGGGGTCAGAGGGGGACATGGAGCCCTATGGGGTCAGAGGGGGATATGGAGCCCTATGGGGTGAGAGGGGATATGGAGCCCTATGGGGTGAGAAGGGGATATGGAGCCCTATGGGGTCAGAGGGGGGATATGGAGCCCTATGGGGTGAGAGGGGGATATGGAGCCCTATGGGGTGAGAGGGGATATGGAGCCCTATGGGGTGAGAGGGGGATATGGACCCCCTATGGGGTGAGAGGGGGATATGGAGCCCAATGGGGTCAGAGGGGGATATGGAGCCCTATGGGGTGTGAGAGGGGGGATATGGAGCCCTATGGGGTGAGAGGGGATATGGAGCCCTATGGGGTCAGAGGGGATATGGAGCCCTATGGGGTGAGAGGGGGATATGGAGCCCTATGGGGATATGGAGCCCTATGGGGTGAGAGGGGGATATGGAGCCCTATGGGGTCAGAGGGGGATATGGAGCCCTATGGGGTGAGAGGGGATATGGAGCCCTATGGGGGGTGAGAGGGGATATGGAGCCCTATGGGGTGAGAGGGGGATATGGAGCCCTATGGGGTCAGAGGGGAATATGGAGCCCTATGGGGTGAGAGGGGATATGGAGCCCTATGGGGGTGAGAGGGGATAAGGAGCCCTATGGGGTGAGAGGGGATATGGAGCCCTATGGGGTCAGAGGGGGATATGGAGCCCTATGGGGTCAGAGGGGATATGGAGCCCTATGGGGGTGAGAGGGGGATAAGGAGCCCTATGGGGTGAGAGGGGATATGGAGCCCTATGGGGTGAGAGGGGATATGGAGCCCTATGGGGTCAGAGGGGATATGGAGCCCTATGGGGTGAGAGGGGATATGGAGCCCTATGGGGATATGGAGCCCTATGGGGTGAGAGGGGGATATGGAGCCCTATGGGGATATGGAGCCCTATGGGGTGAGAGGGGGATATGGAGCCCTATGGGGTCCAGAGGGGGATATGGAGCCCTATGGGGTGAGAGGGGGGATATGGAGCCCTATGGGGTGAGAGGGGATATGGAGCCCTATGGGGTGAGAGGGGGATATGGAGCCCTATGGGGTCAGAGGGGGATATGGAGCCCTATGGGGTCAGAGGGGGATATGGAGCCCTATGGGGTCAGAGGGGGATATGGAAGCCCTATGGGGTCAGAGGGGGATATGGGGCCCTATGGGGTGAGAGGGGGATATGGGGCCCTATGGGTGTGAGAGGGGGATATGGAGCCCTATGGGGTGAGAGGGGGATATGGAGCCCTATGGGGTGAGAGGGGGATATGGAGCCCTATGGGGTGAGAGGGGATCTGGAGCCCTATGGGGTGAGAGGGGGATATGGAGCCCTATGGGGTGAGAGGGGGATATGGAGCCCTATGGGGTGAGAGGGGATATGGAGCCCTATGGGGATATGGAGCCCTATGGGGTGAGAGGGGGATATGAAGCCCTATGGGGTGAGAGGGGGATATGGAGCCCTATGGGGTGAGAGGGATATGGAGCCCTATGGGGATATGGAGCCCTATGGGGTGAGAGGGGATATGGAGCCCTATGGGGTGAGAGGGGGATATGGAGCCCTATGGGGTGAGAGGGGATATGGAGCCCTATGGGGTGAGGAGGGGGGATATGGAGCCCTATGGGGTCAGAGGGGGGATATGGAGCCCTATGGGGTGAGAGGGGGGATATGGAGCCCTATGGGGTGAGAGGGGATATGGAGCCCTATGGGGTGAGAGGGGATATGGAGCCCTATGGGGTGAGAGGGGGATATGGAGCCCTATGGGGTGAGAGGGGATATGGAGCCCTATGGGGTGAGAGGGGATATGGAGCCCTATGGGGTCAGAGGGGGATATGGAGCCCTATGGGGTCAGAGGGGGATATGGAGCCCTATGGGGTCAGAGGGGATATGGAGCCCTATGGGGTGAGAGGGGGATATGGAGCCCTATGGGGTGAGAGGGGGATATGGAGCCCTATGGGGTGAGAGGGGATATGGAGCCCTATGGGGATATGGAGCCCTATGGGGTGAGAGGGGGATATGAAGCCCTATGGGGTGAGAGGGGGATATGGAGCCCTATGGGGTGAGAGGGGATATGGAGCCCTATGGGGATATGGAGCCCTATGGGGTGAGAGGGGGATATGAAGCCCTATGGGGTGAGAGGGGGATATGGAGCCCTATGGGGTGAGAGGGGATATGGAGCCCTATGGGGATATGGAGCCCTATGGGGTGAGAGGGGATATGGAGCCCTATGGGGTGAGAGGGGGATATGGAGCCCTATGGGGTGAGAGGGGATATGGAGCCCTATGGGGTGAGAGGGGGATATGGAGCCCTATGGGGTCAGAGGGGGATATGGAGCCCTATGGGGTGAGAGGGGGATATGGAGCCCTATGGGGTGAGAGGGGATATGGAGCCCTATGGGGTGAGAGGGGATATGGAGCCCTATGGGGTCGGATGGATCCGGATTCACGCTGTGTCTATTTTCCATCACTTTGATCCTTTATTTCTTTATTATCTCCCAACTCTCCATTGATGCGGATGAAGCTGCAGCTCATCGTTGTCCCCTCATCGATCCACCTCCCCAAACACGATGTCCTGGGTCCCTGCCATGGGGAGATGGAGATGGGGGGGGGGTTTAAACCCATAGAGAACACCCCCCCCCCCCAACCCAAACCTCAGCTGAGAACCCACAACTCAACACACCAATGATGGCCACCACGTCTGCCAGCATATGGCCCTGGGACATGCGATCCAAGCCGGCCTGGGGGGGAAGGAAACAGCAACATCAGCCCTATATTGTGATAAGAGATGGCCCTATATCGTGATAAGGGACGGCCCTATATTGTGATAAGGGACGGCCCTATATCGTGATAAGGGACGGCCCTATATTGTGATAAGGGATGGCCCTATATTGTGATAAGGGATGGCCCTATATTGTGCTAAGGGACGGCCCTATACTGTGATAAGGGATGGCCCTATATTGTGATAAGGGATGGCCCTATATTGTGCTGAGGGACGGCCCTACATTGTGATAAGGGACGGCCCTATATTGTGCTGAGGGACGGCCCTATACTGTGATAAGGGATGGCCCTATATTGTGATAAGGGACGGCCCTATATCGTGATAAGGGACGGCCCTATACTGTGATAAGGCACGGCCCTATATCGTGATAAGGGACAGCCCTATATCGTGATAAGGCACGGCCCTATATCGTGATAAGGGACGGCCCTATATTGTGATAAGGGACGGCCCTACCCAAGCCCTGACCCCATAGCAGCCCCATAGCAGCCCCACACAGCCCCATAGCAGCCCCACAGCAGCCCCATAGCAGCCCCACACAGCCCCATAGCAGCCCCACACAGCCCCACACAGCCCCATAGCAGCCCCATAGCAGCCCCACACAGCCCCATAGCAGCCCCATAGCAGCCCCACACAGCCCCATAGCAGCCCCATAGCGACGTGAGGAAGTGGTCAGAGAAAGGAAACGAGAGCGGGGGCTGAACAGCTTCACATTGAGGCTCAGGGCTTTGGGGGCAGCGCTCGGCCCTATAAACACCCCATAGGGATAAAGGCGTGGGGGGGCAGCCACAGCCCTACAGGGGGCAATGGGCCTCATATGGGGCCTCGTGTGGGACCCCCCCCCCATAATCAGACCCACCCCCCCCCAGTACCAGGTGAGCAAAGCCGGGTGCTTTGATCTTGCAGCGATAGGGGCGGCTGCTGCCATCAGACACCAGGTAGACGCCGAATTCACCCTATAGGGACAGAGATAACACGGCCCTATATATATACCCCATAGCAATAGGGGCACCCCTATATATACCCCATAGCAATAGGGGCACCCCTATATATACCCCATAGCAATAGGGGCACCCCTATATATATCCCATAGCAATAGGGGCACCCCTATATATACCCCATAGCAATAGGGGCACCCCTATATATACCCCATAGCAATAGGGGCACCCCTATATATATCCCATAGCAATAGGGGCACCCCTATATATATACCCCATAGCAATAGGGGCACCCCTATATATATACCCCATAGCAATAGGGGCACCCCATATATATCCCATAGCAATAGGGGCACCCCTATATATACCCCATAGCAATAGGGGCACCCCTATATATATACCCCATAGCAATAGGGGCACCCCTATATATACCCCATAGCAATAGGGGCACCCCTATATATATATCCCATAGCAATAGGGGCACCCCTATATATATATCCCATAGCAATAGGGGCACCCCTATATATATACCCCATAGCAATAGGGGCTCCCATAGCAATAGGGGCACCCCTATATATATCCCATAGCAATAGGGGCACCCCTATATATATACCCCATAGCAATAGGGGCACCCCTATATATACCCCATAGCAATAGGGGCACCCCTATATATACCCCATAGCAATAGGGGCACCCCTATATATATATCCCATAGCAATAGGGGCACCCCTATATATATACCCCATAGCAATAGGGGCACCCCTATATATATCCCATAGCAATAGGGGCACCCCTATATATACCCCATAGCAATAGGGGCACCCAGCTCCCTTCTGCCACCCACTGACCATGCTGGGAGGTGGCAGAGTGGGATCAGCCCCATCAGAGCCCACCCCCACCCCATAAACAGCACAAGGAGGGGGGTCTCACTCCCCTAAACAGCACAAAAAGGGGCAACTTGGGGGTCTCAGACCCTAAATAGCACAAGAAGGGGCACATTGGGGGTCTCAGACCCTAAATAGCACATGAAGGGGCACATTGGGGGTCCCACCCCCCCAAATAGCACATGAAGGGGCACCCTGGGGGTCTCACCCCCATTAACAGCATGAGAAGGGGCACATTGGGGGTCCCACCCCATAAATAGCACATGAAGGGGCACATTGGGGGTCTCACCCCCCCAAATAGCACATGAAAGGACACCCTGGGGGTCTCACCCCCCCTAAACAGCATGAGAAGGGGCACATTGGGGGTCCCACCCCCCCAAATAGCACAAGAAGGGGCACCCTGAAGGTCTCACCCCCATTAACAGTATGAGAAGGGGCACCTTGGGGGTCTCACCCCCCCAAATAGCACATGAAGGGGCACCCTGAAGGTCTCACCCCCATTAACAGCATGAGAAGGGGCAACTTGGGGGTCTCACCCCCCCTAAACAGCACAAAAAGGGGCACCTTGGGGGTCTCACCCCCATTAACAGTATGAGAAGGGGCACATTGGGGGTCTCAGCCCCCAAACAGCACGTGAAGGGGCACCTTGGGGATTTCACCCCATAAACAGCACAAGAAGGGGCACCTTGGGGGTCCCACCCCCCCAAATAGCACATGAAAGGGCACCCTGGGGGTCTCACCCCCCCAAAACAGCATGAGGAGGGGCACCTTGGGGGTCTCAGCCCCCAACCAGCACATGAAGGGGCACCTTGGGGGTCTCACCCCATAAACAGCACAAGGAGGGGGGTCTCAGCCCCCAAATAGCACAAGAAGGGGCACATTGGGGGTCCCACCCCATAAACAGCACATGAAGGGGCACCTTGGGGGTCTCAGCCCCTAAATAGCACATGAAGGGGCACACTGGGGGTCTCAGCCCCCAAACAGGACATGAAGGGGCACATTGGGGGTCTCACTCCCCGCAAACAGCACAAGAAGGGGCACATTGGGGGTCTCAGACCCTAAATAGCACAAGAAGGGGCACCCTGGGGGTCTCACCCCCCCTAAACAGCATGAGAAGGGGCACCTTGGGGGTCTCAGCCCCTAAACAGCACATGAAGGGGCACCTTGGGGGTCCCACCCCCCCAAATAGCACATGAAGGGGCACCCTGAAGGTCTCACCCCCATTAACAGTATGAGAAGGGGCACATTGGGGGTCTCAGACCCTAAATAGCACATGAAGGGGCACATTGGGGGTCTCACCCCCCCAAATAGCACATGAAGGGGCACATTGGGGTCTCAGCCCCCAAATAGCACAAGAAGGGGCACATTGGGGGTCTCACCCCCCCTAAACATCATGAGAAGGGGCACATTGGGGGTCCCACCCCATAAACAGCACATGAAGGGGCACCTTGGGGGTCTCAGACCCTAAATAGCACAAGAAGGGGCACATTGGGGGTCTCACCCCATAAACAGCACAAGAAGGGGCACATTGGGGGTCCCACCCCCCCAAATAGCACATGAAAGGGCACCCTGGGGGTCTCACCCCCCCTAAACATCATGAGAAGAGGCACCTTGGGGGTCTCAGCCCCCAGACCCATGAGCTGTGGTACCTTGGGGGCTTCAATGGCCGTGTATGTGGCTCCGGGGGGCACCTGGTAACCTTCAGTGTAGAGCTTGAAGTGATGGATGAGGGACTCCATGGACGTCTGTGGGGAGAGAACGGGGACCCCAAAGATGAGACCCCAAAGCCAAAACCCCAAAGCCGGGACCCCAAAGCTGGGACCCCAAAGCCAAGACCCCAAAGCCAAGATCCCAAAGCTGGGACCCCAAAGCTGAGACCCCAAAGCCAAAACCCCAAAGCCCAGACCCCAAAGCCCAGACCCCAAAGCCGAGATCCCAAAGCCGGGACCCCAAAGCCGAGACCCCAAAGCTGAGTCCCCAAAGCCGAGTCCCCAAAGCCAAGATCCCAAAGATGAGACCCCAAAGATGAGACCCCAAAGCCGGGACCCCAAAGCTGGGACCCCAAAGCCGAGATCCCAAAGCCGAGACCCCAAAGCCGGGACCCCAAAGCTGAGTCCCCAAAGCTGAAACCCCAAAGCCCAGACCCCAAAGCCGAGACCCCAAAGCCGAGACCCCAAAGCCCAGACCCCAAAGATGAGACCCCAAAGATGAGACCCCAAAGCCGAGACCCCAAATCTGAGACCCCAAAGCCGAGACCCCAAAGCCGAGACCCCTGAGACCCCAAAGCCGAGACCCCAAAGCCGAGACCCCAAATCTGAGACCCCAAAGCCGAGATCCCAAAGCCGAGACCCCAAAGCTGAGACCCCAAAGCTGGGACCCCAAAGCCGAGACCCCAAAGCTGAGACCCCAAAGCCCAGACCCCAAAGCCGAGACCCCCCCCCCTTTTTGGGGCCCGGGCTGTGGTTCCTTACCTTCATCTCTGCCCTTTTAGGGGGGGAGATCTTGGCGTCGTCCACCTTGATTTCCCCCTCCGGCATCTTATTGAGGCACTGCAGGATGATGCGCAGGGACTGACGCATCTCCTCCACGCGGCACAGGTATCTATGGGGCAGGGCAGGGTATGGGGTCAGGGTATGGGGTCAGTGTATGGGGTCAGGGTATGGGGTCAGGGTATGGGGTCAGGGTATGGGGTCAGGGTATGGGGTCAGGGTATGGGGTCAGGGTATGGGGTCAGGGTATGGGATCAGGGTATAGGGTCAGGGTATGGGGTCAGGGTATGGGGTCAGGGTATGGGGTCAGTGTAAGGGATCAGGATATGGGGTCAGTGTAAGGGATCAGGATATGGGATCAGGGTATGGGATCAGGATATGGGGTCAGGGTATGGGGTCAGGGTATGGGGTCAGGGTATGGGGTCAGGGTATGGGGTCTGGGTATGGGGTCAGGGTATGGGGTCTGGGTATGGGGTCAGGGTATGGGGTCAGGGTATGGGATCAGGGTATGGGGTCAGGGTATGGGGTCAGGGTATGGGGTCAGGGTACGGGATCAGGGTACGGGGTCAGGGTATGGGGTCAGGGTATGGGGTCAGGGTATGGGGTCAGGGTATGGGATCAGGGTATGGGGTCAGGGTATGGGGTCAGGGTATGGGGTCAGGGTATGGGGTCAGGGTATGGGATCCCATAGAGCCCCATAGAACCCAATAGAACCCCAATAGGACACCATAGACCCCCCATAGGACCCCATAGACCCCCCATAGAGCTCCATAGAGCCCCACAGACCCCTCATATTGCCCCATATGACCCCAATGCAGCCTAGGGACTGGAATGGGATCCACATGGTTAGGGACTGGAATGGGATGCACATATACCCCATATACCTCCCATATCACCCCATAGACCCCCCATAGAGCCCCAATAGGCCACCATAGGACCCCAATAGGACCACATAGAGCCCCATATCACCCCATAGAACCCCACAGACCCCCAATAGAGCCCCATAGACCTCCCATAGTGCCCTATAGACACTCCATAGAGCTCCATAGAGCCTCATAGACCCCCCATAGCCCTTCACAGACCCCAATAGACCCCCATAGATTCCCCATAGGACCCCACAGACCCCCATAGAGCCCCATAGACCCCCATAGAGCCCCATAACCCCCCCTAATGCCCCCCAATCCCACCCCATAGAGCTCCATAGACCCCCATACAGCCCCATAGAGCCCCCATAGAGCACAATAGAGCCCCAATAGGACTCAATAGGATCCCATAGAGCCCCATAGAACCCAATAGAACCCCAATAGGACACCATAGAGCCCCATAGGACCCCATAGACCCCCCATAGGACTCCATAGACCCCCCATAGAGCTCCATAGAGCCCCACAGACCCCTCATATTGCCCCATATGACCCCAATACAGCCCCATAGACCCCCATAGAGCCCCCATATCACCCCATAGAACCCCATAGAGCCCCATAGGACCCCCATATCACCCCATAGAGATCCCATAGAGCACCACAGACCCCCCATAGAGCCCCAATAGGCCACCATAGGACCCCAATAGGACCACATAGAGCCCCATATCACCCCATAGAACCCCACAGACCCCCAATAGAGCCCCATAGACCTCCCATAGTGCCCTATAGGCACTCCATAGAGCTCCAATGGGGCTGGGGACATATGGGGCCGTACCGGTCGTAGCAGTCACCACGGGATCCAATGGGGACATCGAACTCCACCTGGTCGTACACGTCGTAGGGTTGAGTTTTCCTCAGGTCCCACTGGATCCCGGAGCCCCGCAGCATCACCCCACTGAGATACAGGGAGATATAGGGACGGGGGGGTTAAGGGGAGCCACGGCCCCACACTCACCCTATAACAAGCCATAGAGTCCATAGGGAGGCCTTGCATCAAAGGGATATGGGGACATGGGAGAGGTGGGGGTCCCCACCCCATAGGACCCCATAGGACTCCACAGGACTCCATAGGACCCCATAGGACTCCACAGGACCCTGTAGGAGCCCATAGGAGCCCATTGGACCCCATAGGAGCCCATAGGACCTCATAGGACCCCATAGGACTCCATAGGACCTCGTAGGACCCCGCAGGACCCCATAGGACTCCATAGGACCCCACTGGACCCCACAGGACTCCATAGGACCTCATAGGACTCCATAGGACCCTACAGGACCCCATAGGACTCCATAGGACCCCATAGGACTCCATAGGACTCCATAGGACCCTACAGGACCCCATAGGACTCCATAGGACCTCATAGGACCCCATAGGACTCCACAGGACTCCACAGGACTCCACAGGACCCCACAGACCTCCATAGGACCCCATAGAACTCCATAGGACCCCACTGGACCCCATAAGACTCCATAGGACTCCATAGGACCTCATAGGACCCCATAAGACCCCACTGGACCCCATAGGACTCCATAGGCCTCCATAGGACCCCATAGGACCCCATAGGACTCCATAGGACCCCATAGGACTCCATAGGACCTCGTAGGACCCCATAGGAGCCCGTAGGAGCCCACTGGCCCCATAGGACCTCATAGGACTCCATAGGACCTCGTAGGACCCCATAGGAGCCCATAGGACTCCATAGGCCTCCATAGGACCCCAAAGGACCCACAGCCAAGGCTGAGCTCTCAGGACTGGACCCCGACCCCTATAGGTCCCCCCATACAGCACAGCGTGACCCCAAAGAGCTTCACCCCAAACCTGAACCCATAATTGAGAGCCTCCTCCGCTGGGATGACCCCGATGTCGATGGTGCGGTTCTTCCAGATGCGGTTGTTGGTCAACATCTGCGGGCAGCAAAGGGTTAAACAGCCCCTCTATGGGGTTAAATGGCCCCTCTATGGGGTCAGACCCATCTATGGGGTCAAACAGCCCCTCTATGGGGTTAAATGGCCCCTCTATGGGGTTAAATGGCCCCTCTATGGGGTTAAATGGCCCCTCTATGGGGTTAAACAGCCCCTCTATGGGGTTAAATGGCCCCTCTATGGGGTTAAACTGCCCCTCTATGGTGTCAGTCCCCTCTATGGGGTTAAACAGCCCCACTATGGGGTTAAATGGCCCCTCTATGGGGTCAGACCCATCTATGGGGTTAAATGGCCCCTCTATGGGGTCAGCCCCCTCTATGGGGTCAGCCCCCTCTATGGGGTTAAACTGCCCCTCTATGGGGTTAAACTGCCCCTCTATGGGGTCAGTCCCCTCTATGGGGTTAAACAGCCCCTCTATGGGGTTAAACAGCCCCTCTATGGGGTCAGTCCCCTCTATGGGGTTAAACAGCCCCTCTATGGGGTTAAATGGCCCCTCTATGGGGTCAGACCCATCTATGGGATCAAACGGCCCCTCTATGGGGTTAAATGGCCCCTCTATGGGGTTAAATGGCCCCTCTATGGGGTCAAACGGCCCCTCTATGGGGTCAGACCCATCTATGGGGTTAAACAGCCCCTCTATGGGGTTAAATGGCCCCTCTATGGGGCCAGCCCCCTCTATGGGGTTAAACAGCCCCTCTATGGGGTTAAACGGCCCCTCTATGGGGTCAGCCCCCTCTATGGGGTTAAACGGCCCCTCTATGGGGTCAGACCCGTCTATGGGGTCAAACAGCCCCTCTATGGGGTTAAACAGCCCCTCTATGGGGTTAAATGGCCCCTCTATGGGGTTAAATGGCCCTTCTACGGGGTCAGACCCATCTATGGGGTCAAACGGCCCCTCTATGGGGTTAAATGGCCCCTCTATGGGGTTAAATGGCCCCTCTATGGGGTTAAATGGCCCCTCTATGGGGTCAAACGGCCCCTCTATGGGGTCAGACCCATCTATGGGGTTAAACAGCCCCTCTATGGGGTTAAATGGCCCCTCTATGGGGTCAGACCCATCTATGGGGTTAAACAGCCCCTCTATGGGGTTAAACGGCCCCTCTATGGGGTCAGCCCCCTCTATGGGATTAAACAGCCCCTCTATGGGGTCAAACAGCCCCTCTATGGGGTCAAACAGCCCCTCTATGGGGTCAGACCCATCTATGGGGTTAAACAGCCCCTCTATGGGGTCAAACAGCCCCCAGCCCCTCTATGGGGTCAGTCCCTTCTATGGGGTCAGTCCCTTCTATGGGGTCACCCCCCTCTATGGGGTCAGTCCCCTCTATGGGGTCGCCCCCCTCATCCCATCCCTTTTGGGTTCCCCCTCTGGACCCCAAATGCACCCTCACCTCTTCCACCTCATCCACCCGCAGGGAGAAGTTCTTCACGAACTCGTAGATGTCGTCCATCAGCCCCAAAGGCAGATCCTGCCCATAGAGAGGGGGATCCATACGGGATATGGGGACACCCTATATGCCCCTATATGCCCTTATATGCCCTTATATGCCCCTATATCCCCCTATATGCCCTTATATGCCCCTATATCCCACCAAATGCCCCTATAACTCCCTATGTGCCCCCATACCCTCCTATATGCCCCCCTATATGCTCCTATATCCCCCTATATGCCCCTATATCCACCCATATGCCCCTATATGCCCCCATATCCCCCTATATCCCCCTATGTGCCCCCATATCCCCCTATGTGCCCCCATACCCTCCTATATCCCCCTATATGCTCCATATCACCCTATATGCCCCCATATCCTCCTATATGCCCCTATATGCCCCCACATCCCCCTATATGCCCCTATATCCCCCTATATCCCCCTATATGCCCCCATATCCCCTTATATGCCCCTATATGCCCCCATATCCCCCTAGATGCCCCCATATCCCCCTATATGCCCCTATATCCCCCTATATCCCCCTATATCCCCCTATATGCCCCCATATCCCCCTGTATGCCCCCATATCCCCCTATATGCCCCTACATGCCCCTATATGCCCCTACATGCCCTATATCCTCCTATATGCCCCCATATCCCCCTATATGCCCCTATATGCTCCTATATCCCCCTATATGCCCCATATCCCCCTATATGCCCCTATATCCCCCTATATGCCCCCATATCCCCCTATATGCCCCCATATCCCCCCATATCTCCCTATATGCCCTTATATGCCCCCATATCCCCCTATATGCCCCCATATCCCCCTATATGCCCCCATATCCCCCTATATGCCTTTATATGCCCCTATATCCCCCTACATGCCCTATATCCCCCTATATGCCCCCATATCCCCCTATATGCCCTTATATGCCCCTATATGCCCCTATATCCCCCTATATGCCCCCATATCCCCCTATATGCCCCCATATCCCCCTATATGCCCCTATATCCCCCTATATGCCCCTATATCCCCCTATATGCCCCCATATCCCCCTATATGCCTTTATATGCCCCTATATCCCCCTACATGCCCTATATTCCCCTATATGCCCCCATATCCCCCTATATCCCACCAAATGCCCCCATATCCCCCTATGTGCCCCCATACCCTCCTATATCCCCCTATATGTTCCTATATCCCCCTATATGCCCCTATATCCCCCTATATGCCCCTATATGCCCCCATATCCACCTGTATGCCCCCATATCCACCTGTATGCCCCCATATCCCCCTATATCCCCCTATATGCCCCCATATCCCTCTATATGCCCCATATCCCCCTATATGCCCCCATATCCCCCTATATGCCCCTATATCCCCCTATATGCCCCCATATCCTCCTATATGCCCCTATATCCCCCCATATCCCCCTATATGCCCCTATATCCCCCTATATGCCCCCATATCCCCCTACATCCCCCCATATCCCCCTATATGCCCCCATATCCCTCTATATGCCCCTATATCCCCCTATATCCCCATATATCCCCCCCATACCCCCTATATGCCCCCATATCCCTCTATATGCCCCCATATCCCCCTATATCCCCATATATCCCCCCCATACCCCCTATATGCCCCCATATCCCTCTATATGCCCCCATATCCCCCTATATCCCCATATATCCCCCCCATACCCCCTATATGCCCCCATATCTCCCTACATCCCCCCATATCCCCTTGTTTCCTATGGGGCTGTGGGTCCCTCACCTGGTGCACGCCCCCAGGCCGGATGTAGGCTGCGTGCATACGAGCCCCCGAGACGCGCTCGTAGAACTCGAACATCTGGGGGGGAGAGAAAAGGGGGCTGGGTCAGCGGCCCCATAACCCACAGCTCAGCATGGACCACAACCCAACCCATAACCCAACCCATAACCAGTAACCCATAACCCATAACCCAACCCATAACCCAACCCATAACCCAACCCATAACCCAACATGGACCCCAACCCAACCCATAACCCATAACCCAACCCATAACCCATAACCCAACCCATAACCCAACCCATAACCCATAACCCAACCCATAACCCATAACCCAACCCATAACCCATAACCCAACATGGACCCCAACCCATAACCCATAACCCAACCCATAACCCATAACCCAACCCATAACCCATAACCCAACCCATAACCCAATCCATATCCCATAACCCAACATGGACCCCAACCCATAACCAGTGACCCAACCCATAACCCAACCCATAACCCATAACCCAACCCATAACCCAACCCATAACCCAACCCATAACCCATAACCCAACCCATAACCTATAACCCAACCCATAACCCAACCCATAACCCAACCCATAACCCATAACCCAACCCATAACCCATAACCCATAACCCAACCCATAACCCATAACCCAACCCATAGCCCAACCCATAACCCATAACCCAACCCATAACCCAACATGGACCCCAACCCATAACCCATCCCATAACCCAACCCATAACCCATAACCCAACCCATAACCCAACCCATAACCCATAACCCAACCCATAACCCAACCCATAACCCAACCCATAACCCATAACCCAACCCATAACCCAACCCATAACCCAACCCATAACCCATAACCCAACCCATAACCCAACCCATAACCCAACCCATAACCCATAACCCAACCCATAACCCAACCCATAACCCAACCCATAACCCATAACCCAACCCATAACCCATAACCCAATCCATAACCCATAACCCAACCCATAACCCAACCCATCCCATAACCCAACCCATAACCCACAGCTCAACATGGACCCCAACCCAACCCATAACCCAACCCATAACCCAACCCATAACCCATAACCCAACCTATAACCCAACCCATAACCCAACATGGACCCCAACCCAACCCATAACCCAACCCATAACCCAACCCATAACCCAACATGGACCCCAACCCATAACCCATAACCCAACCCATAACCCATATCCCAACCCATAACCCATAACCCAACCCATAACCCAACATGGACCCCAACCCAACCCATAACCCATAACCCAACCCATAACCCAACCCATAACCCATAACCCAACCCATAACACAACCCATAACCCATAACCCAACCCATAACCCACAGCTCAACCCAACCCAAACTGCCAACCCAACCACCAACCCAATCCCCCAACCCAGCCCTCAATCCTCAACCCAGCCCCCAACCCAGCCTGGCCCCCAACCCAGCCCCCAATCCAGCCCTCAACCCAACCTGGCCCCAATCCCCAACCCAACATGGCCCCCAACCTCCAACCGAACCTCCAACCCAGCCCTCAACCCCCAACCCAACCCCCAACCCAACCCAGCCCCCAGTTGCCAACCCAACCATCAACCCAGACCCCCAACCCAACCCCCAAACCCAACCCAGCCCCAATCCCCAACCCCCCAACCCAACCTGGCCCCCAATTGCCAACCCAGCGCCCAACCCAACTCCCAACCCAGCCCCCAACCCAGCCCCCAACCAACCCAGCCCCCAACCCAGCCCTCAACCCCCAACCCAACCCCCAAACCCAACCCAGCCCCCAATCCCCAGCCCCCAACCCGGCCCCCAATTGCCAACCCAACCCCCAACCCAACCCCCAACCCAACCCCCCAACCCAGCCTGGCCCCCAACCCAGCCCCCAACCCAGCCCTCAACCCAACATGGCCCCCAATCCCCAACCCAACATAGCCCCCAACCTCCAACCCAACCCCCAAACCCAACCCAGCCCCAACCCCCAGCCCCCAACCCAACCTGGCCCCCAATTGCCAACCCAGCCCCCAACCCAATTTCCAACCCAGCCCCAACCCCCAACCCAACCCCCAACCCAACCCCTCAACCCAGCCTGGCCCCCAACCCAGCCCCCCAATCCAGTCCTCAACCCAACCTGGCCCCCAATCCCCAACCCAACATGGCCCCCAACCCCCAACCCAACCCCCAAACCCAACCCAGCCCCCAATTCCCAGCCCTCAACCCGGCCCCCAATTGCCAACCCAACCACCAACCCAACCCCCAACCCAACCCCTCAACCCAGCCTGGCCCCCAACCCAGCCCCCCAATCCAGCCCTCAACCCAACATGGCCCCCAATCCCCAACCCAACATAGCCCCCAACCTCCAACCCAACCCCCAAACCCAACCCAGCCCCAATCCCCAACCCCCCAACCCAACCTGGCCCCCAATTGCCAACCCAACCACCAACCCAGCCCCCAACCCAGCCCTCAAACTCCAACCCAACCCCTCAACCCAGCCTGGCCCCCAACCCAGCCCCCAATCCAGCCCTCAACCCAACATAGCCCCCAACCCCCCAACCCAACCCGGCCCCCAGTTGTCAACCCAACCACCAACCCAATCCCCCAACCCAGCCCTCAATCCTCAACCCAGTCCCCAACCAACCCAACCCCCAACCCAACCTCTCAACCCAGCCCCCCAATCCAGCCCTCAACCCAACATGGCCCCCAACCTCCAACCCAACCTCCAGCCCGGCCCTCAACCCCCAAACCAACCCCCAAACCCAACCCAGCCCCCAACCCAGCCCCAATCCCCAGCCCCCAACCCAACCTGGCCCCCAATTGCCAACCCAGCCCTCAAACTCCAACCCAACCCCCAACCCAACCCCTCAACCCAGCCCCCCAATCCAGCCCTCAACCCAACATGGCCCCCAATCCCCAACCCAACATGGCCCCCAACCTCCAACCCAACCCAGCCCCAATCCCCAACCCCCCAACCCAACCCGGCCCCCAGTTGCCAACCCAACCATCAACCCAGCCCCCCAACCCAGCCCTCAAACTCCAACCCAACCCCCCAACCCAACCTGGCCCCCAGCCCCCAACCCAACCCCCAACCCAACCCCCAACCAACCCAGACCCCCAACCCAGCCCCCCCCCCCCATCCCGTCCACCTTCTCCCTCTCCTCGAACATCCAGAAGAAAGGCGTCATGGCGCCGATGTCCAACGCGTGCGTGGTGACGGCCATGATGTGGTTCAGCAGCCGGGTGATCTCTGCAAACAGCACTGGGGGCAGCAATGGGGTGGGAGGGGGGCAGTAATGGGGTGAGGGGCAGCAATGGGGTCAGGGGCAGCAATGGGGTGAGAGGGGGGCAGTAATGGGGTCAGGGGCAGCAATGGGGTGAGAGGGGGGCAGTAATGGGGTGTGGGGCAGCAATGGGGTGAGAGGGGGGCAGTAATGGGGTGTGGGGCAGCAATAGGGTGGGAGGGGGGCAGTAATGGGGTCAGGGGCAGCAATGGGGTGGGAGAGGGGGCAGCAAAGGGGTGGGGGGCAGTAATGGGATGGGAGTGGGGCAGCAATGGGGTGAGATGGGGGCAGCAATGGGGTGAGGGGCAGCAATGGGGTCAGGGGCAGCAATGGGGTCAGGGGCAGCAATGGGGTGAGAGGGGGGCAGTAATGGGGTGTGGGGCAGCAATGGGGTGGGAGGGGGGCAGTAATGGGGTCAGGGGCAGCAATGGGGTGGGAGAGGGGGCAGCAAAGGGGTGGGGGGCAGTAATGGGATGGGAGTGGGGCAGCAATGGGGTGTGGAGCAGCAATGGGGTGGGAGGGGGGCAGTAATGGGGTCAGGGGCAACAATGGGGTGAGAGGGGGGCAGTAATGGGGTCAGGGGCAGCAATGGGGTCAGGGGCAGCAGTGGGGTCAGGGGCAGCAGTGGGGTGGGAAGGGAAGCAATGGGGTGGGAAGGGAAGCAATGGGGTGGGAGGGGGGCAGCAATGGGGTCAGGGGCAGCAATGGGGTGAGAGGGGGGCAGCAATGGGGTCAGGGGCAGCAATGGGGTGAGAGGGGGGCAGTAATAGGGTGAGAGGGGGGCAGTAATGGGGTCAGGGGCAGCAATAGGGTGGGAGAGGGGGCAGCAATGGGGTGGGGGGCAACAATGGGATGGGAAAGGGGCAGCAATGGGGTGGGAAGGGGGGCAGCAATGGGATGAGGGGCAGCAATGGGGTGGGAGGGGGGTAGCAATGGGGTGAGATGGGGGCAGCAATGGGATGAGGAGCAGCAATGGGATGGGAGGGGGGTAGCAATGGGGTGAGAGTTTTTAATGGGGTTTTTAATGGGGTTTTTAATGGGGTTTTCTCACCTCGGATCCATTGAGCTCTGATGGGAGGCCGGATATTGAGCAGCTTCTCCACAGCCAGAGCGTAGGCCTGTTCATTGCACATCATGGACACGTAGTCCAGGCGGTCGAAATAGGGCAGAGCCTGCAAAGGGAATGGGGTCAATGGGGTCGATGGGGTCTATGGGGTCAATGAGGTCGATGGGGTCAATGGGGTCGATGGGACCTATGGGACCTATGGGGTCAATGGGGTCGATGGGACCTATGGGACCTATGGGACCTATGGGGTCAATGGGGTCAATGGGATTGATGGGACCTATGGGGTCAATGGGGTCTATGGGGTCTACGGGATCTATGGGATCTATGGGATCTATGGGGTCTACGGGATCTACGGGGTCAATGGGATCTATGGGATCTATGGGATCTATGGGATCAATGGGGTCTATGGGGTCGATGGGGTCGATGGGGTCGATGGGGTCTATGGGGTCGATGGGGTCGATGGGGTCAGTGGGGTCAGTGGGGTCAGTGGGGTCAGTGGGGTCGATGGGGTCAGTGGGGTCGATGGGGTCAATGGGGTCAGGGGGGTCAGTGTGGTCAGTGTGGTCAGTGGGGTCAGTGGGAATTAAAGGGGTCAATGGGAATTAAAGGGGATTAATGGGGACTAAAGGGGTCAATGGGGTCTATGGGATCAATGGGGACAATAAGGTCAATGGGATCAATGGGGTCAATGGGGATTAAAGGGGTCAATGGGGATTAAAGGGGATTAATGGGGATTAAAGGGGATTAATGGGGTCTATGGGATCAATGGGGTCAATGGGACCAATGGGGACCAATGGGGTCAATGGGGTCAATAGGGATCAATGGGGTCTATAGGATCAATGGGGACAATGAGGTCAATGGGGTCAATGGGGACAATGGGGATTAAAGGGGTCAATGGGGATTAAAGGGGTCAATGGGGATTAAAGGGGATTAATGGGGATTAAAGGGGATTAATGGGGATTAAAGGGGATTAAAGGAGATTTATGGGGATTAAAGGGGTCTATGGGATCAATGGGGTCAATGGGACCAATGGGGACCAATGGGGTCAATGGGACCAATGGGACCAATGGGACCAATGGGGTCAATGAGACCAATAGGGATCAATGGGACCAATAGGGATCAATGGGGACAATGAGGTCAATGGGATCAATGGGGTCTATGGGATCAATGGGGACAATGGGGACAATGAGGTTAATGGGGTCAATGGGGATTAAAGGGGTCTATGGGGTCTATGGGATCAATGGGGTCTATGGGATCAATGGGGTCTATGGGGTCTATGGGATCTATGGGATCTATGGGGTCTATGGGGATTAATGGGGATTAAAGGGGTCTATGGAGTCTATGGGATCTATGGGGTCTATGGGGTCAATGGGGTCAATGGGGTCAATGGGGTCAATGGGGTCAATGGGGTCAATGGGGTCAATGGGATCTATGGGATCTATGGGATCAATGGGACCAATGCGATCTATGGGTTCAATGGGGATTAAAGGGGATTAAAGGGGTCTATGGGGTCTATGGGGACAATGAGGTCAATGGGACCAATGGGGTCAATGGGACCAATGGGGTCAATGGGATCTGTGGGGTCTGTGGGACCAATGGGATCTATGGGGTCAATGGGCATTAATGGGGATTAAAGGGGATTAAAGGGGTCTATGGGGTCTATGGGGACTATGGGGACAATGGGATCAATAGGGATTAAAGGGGTCAATGGGATCAATGGGGATTAAAGGGGTCAATGGGGTCAATGGGGATTAAAAGGGTCAATGGGGTCTATGGGATCTATGGGGTCTATGGGGTCTATGGAACCAATGGGACCAATGGGGTCAATGGGGATTAATGGGGATTAAAGGGGATTAAAGGGGTCAATGGGATCAATGGGGTCGATGGGGCAGCTATGGGGGGGCAGAGCAGCACCGAGCTGAGGCTGCTGCCCCATAGATCCCACTGGCCCCATAGATCCCATTGAGCTGAGGCTGCAGCCCCATAGATCCCACTGGCCCCATAGATCCCATTGAGCTGAGGCTGCAGCCCCATAGATCCCACTGGCCCCATAGATCCCATTGAGCTGAGGCTGCTGCCCCATAGATCCCACTGGCCCCATAGATCCCATAGAGCTGAGGCTGCTGCCCCATAGATCCCATAGAGCTGAGGCTGCAGCCCCATAGATCCCACTGGCCCCATAGATCCCATTGAGCTGAGGCTGCTGCCCCATAGATCCCACTGGCCCCATAGATCCCACTGGCCCCATAGATCCCATTGAGCTGAGGCTGCTGCCCCATAGATCCCACTGGCCTCATAGATCCCATTGAGCTGAGGCTGCTGCCCCATAGATCCCACTGGCCCCATAGATCCCACAGGCCCCATAGATCCCATTGAGCTGAGGCTGCTGCCCCATTGATCCCACTGGCCCCATAGATCCCATTGAGCTGAGGCTGCTGCCCCATAGATCCCACTGGCCTCATAGATCCCATTGAGCTGAGGCTGCTGCCCCATAGATCCCACTGGCCCCATAGATCCCATTGAGCTGAGGCTGCTGCCCCATAGATCCCACTGGCCTCATAGATCCCATTGAGCTGAGGCTGCTGCCCCATAGATCCCACTGGCCCCATAGATCCCACAGGCCCCATAGATCCCATTGAGCTGAGGCTGCTGCCCCATAGATCCCACTGGCCCCATAGATCCCACTGGCCCCATAGATCCCATAGAGCTGAGGCTGCAGCCCCATAGATCCCACAGGCCCCATAGATCCCACAGGCCCCATAGATCCAATTGAGCTGAGGTTGCAGCCCCATTGATCGCATTGAGCTGAGGCTGCTGCCCCATAGATCCCACTGGCCCCATAGATCCCACTGGCCCCATAGATCCCACTGGCCCCATAGATCCCATAGATCCCATAGAGCTGAGGCTGCAGCCCCATAGATCCCACTGGCCCCATAGATCCCATTGAGCAGAGGCTGCTGCCCCATAGATCACACTGGCCCCATAGATCCCATAGATCCCATAGAGCTGAGGCTGCTGCCCCATAGATCCCACAGGCCCCATAGATCCCACTGGCCCCATAGATCCCATAGAGCTGAGGCTGCAGCCCCATAGATCCCACTGGCCCCATAGATCCCATTGAGCAGAGGCTGCAGCCCCATAGATCCCATAGAGCTGAGGCTGCTGCCCCATAGATCCCACTGGCCCCATAGATCCCATTGAGCTGAGGCTGCAGCCCCATAGATCCCACTGGCCCCATAGATTCCATAGAGCTGAGGCTGCCGCCCCATAGATCCCACAGGCCCCATAGACCCCATAGAGCCGAGGCTGCCGCCCCATAGATCCCACTGGCCCCATAGATCCCATAGAGCTGAGGCTGCCGCCCCATAGATCCCACAGGCCCCATAGATCCCATAGAGCTGAGGCTGCCGCCCCATAGATCCCATAGAGCTGAGGCTGCAGCCCCATAGATCCCACTGGCCCCATAGATCCCACTGGCCCCATAGATCCCACAGGCCCCATAGATCCCACTGGCCCCATAGATCCCACAGGCCCCATAGATCCCACAGGCCCCATAGATCCCACAGGCCCCATTGATCCCACTGGCCCCATTGATCCCACTGGCCCCATAGACCCCATAGAGCTGAGGCTGCCGCCCCATAGCCCCCCCTTGGCGTTACCTGCAGGTAGGTCTTGTACTCGATGAGCTTCTCGGTGCCGCGGTGCAGCAGCCCGATGTGTGGGTCGCACCTTCGCACCGTCTCCCCACTGAGCTCCATGACGAGGCGCAGCACCCCATGGGCTGCAGGGTGTTGGGGGCCAAAGTTGATGGTCAGTGTCGAGATCTGCTTGTGGGCCACGGGGTCCTTGTCTATGGGGGGAGAAACCACAGCCCTATAGGGTTGGCCCCATATACTGCCCCATATACTGCATTGCATTGCCCCATATACTGCCCTGTGCTGCCCCATATACTGCCCTGTGCTGCCCCATATACTGCCCTGCATTGCTCCATATACTGCCCTGCATTGCCCCATATACTGCCCTGCATTGCCCCATATACTGCCCTGTGCTGCCCCATATACTGCCCTGCATTGCCCCATATATGGCCCTATGTTGCCCCATATACTGCCCTGTACTACCCCATATACTGCTCTGCGTTGCCCCATATACTGCTCTGCGTTGCCCCATATACCACCCTGTACTGCCCCATATACTGCCCCATATACTGCCCTGTACTGCCCTGCATTGCCCCATATACTGCCCTGGATGGCCCCATATACTGCCCTGCATTGCCCCATATACTGCCCTGCATTGCCCCATATACTGCCCTGTGCTGCCCCATATATTGCCCTGTACTGCCCCATATACTGCCCTGCACTGCCCCATATACTGCCCTGTGCTGCCCCATATACTGCCCTGTGCTGCCCCATATACTGCCCTGCGCTGCCCCATATACTGCCCTACATTGCCCCATATACTGCCCTGTGCTGCCCCATATATTGCCCTGTACTGCCCTGCATTGCCCCATATATTGCCCTGTACTGCCCCATATACTGCCCTGTGCTGCCCCATATACTGCCCTGTGCTGCCCCATATACTGCATTGCATTGCCCCATATATTGCCCTGCATTGCCCCATATACTGCCCTGCATTGCCCCATATACTGCCCTGTGCTGCCCCATATACTGCCCTGTACTGCCCTGTACTGCCCCATACACTGCCCTGTACTGCCCCTTATATGGCCCTTCGTTGCCCCATATACTGCCCTGTGCTGCCCCATATACTGCCCTGTGCTGCCCCATATACTGCCCTGTGCTGCCCCATATACTGCCCTGTGCTGCCCCATATATGGCCCTGTGCTGCCCCATATACTGCCCTGTGCTGCCCCATATACTGCCCTGTGCTGCCCCATATATGGCCCTATGTTGCCCCATATACTGCCCTGTGCTGCCCCATATACTGCCCTGTGCTGCCCCATATACTGCCCAGTACTGCCCCATATACTGCCCTGCATTGCCCCATATATCGCCCTGCATTGCCCCATATACTGCCCTGCGCTGCCCCATATACTGCCCTGTGCTGCCCCATATACTGCCCTGTGCTGCCCCATATACTGCCCTGTACTGCCCCATATACTGCCCTGCATTGCCCCATATACTGCCCTGTGCTGCCCCATATACTGCCCTGTGCTGCCCCATATACTGCCCTGTACTGCCCCATATACTGCCCTGCATTGCCCCATATACTGCCCTGTACTGCCCCATATACTGCCCTGTGCTGCCCTGTACTGCCCCATATACTGCCGTGTACTGCCCCATATATTGCCCTGTACTGCCCCATATACTGCCCTGCATTGCCCCATATACTGCCCTGTGCTGCCCCATATACTGCCCTGTGCTGCCCCATATACTGCCCTGCATTGCCCCATATACTGCCCTGTACTGCCCCATATACTGCCCTGTGCTGCCCCATATATTGCCCTGTATTGCCCCATATATAGCCATGTATTGCCCCATATACTGCCCTGTACTGCCCCATATACTGCCCTGTACTGCCCCATATACTGCCCTGCGCTGCCCCATATACTGCCCTGCATTGCCCCATATACTGCCCTGTGCTGCCCCATATACTGCCCTGCAATGCCCCATATATTGCCCTGTATTGCCCCATATATAGCCATGTATTGCCCCATATACTGCCCTGCATTGCCCCATATACTGCCCTGTGCTGCCCCATATACTGCCCTGCATTGCCCCATATACTGCCCTGCATTGCCCCATATACTGCTCTGTGTTACTGAGCTCTTATGGCTTTCCAACCCCCCCCAGCCCATCTCAGGACCCCAATGTTCCCCTATGAGGGTCCCTGATAACCCCCCCAGCCCCCCCAGTTTCCCCATAGCCCCTATTGAACCCTCCCTAAAGCCCCCCCCACCTCCCAGAGCCCCCCAAAGCCCCCCCACCTTCCCCATAGCCCCCTATTGAACCCACCTTAAAGCCCCCCCCACCCCCCCAAAGCCCCCCCAGTTTCCCCATAGCCCCTATTGAACCCTTCCTAAAGCCCCCCCCACCCCCCAAAGCCCCCCACCTTCCCCATATCCCCTATTGAACCCTCCTTAAAGACACCCCCCCCCCCAAAGGCCCCCCCCCCCCCCCTCACCATTCCATGGGGGTGGGACCCACTTCTGGGTCTCCTTGCTGGGGTACATGACGGCGCCGGCGCTTTGCTGAGCCCACTCCACATCGGGCTGCCATTGGTGACCCCCCCTTAAGGGAACAAGGGGGGGGTAAGACCCCATAACAAGGGACTGGACCCACAACTCAACCCCAGCCCCACATCCAGCCCCACATCCAGCCCCACACCTCAACCCCAACCCCACAGACAGACCCCAGACCCCCACCCCAGACCCCAGACCCCACACTCCAGACCCAGACCCCAAACCTTGATCCCATATCCCACATCCCAGACCCCACACCCCAAGCCCTGTTCCCATCTCCTGGCCCTAATCCCCCCCTATAGACCCCATATCTGGGTCTGGGCCCTAACCCCACATCTCAGACCCCCAGGTCCCCAGTCCAGACCCCAGACTCAGACCCAGACCCCAAACCTTGATCCCATATCCCACATCCCATATCCCAGACCCAGACCCCACACTCTTGATCCTGACCCCAAACCCCAGGCCCTGACCCCATATCCCAGACCCCAGACCCCACACTTCAGACCCCAGACCCCAAACCCTAATCCCCCCCTGTAGACCCCATATCTGGGTCTGGGCCCTAACCCCACATCTCAGACCCCCAGGTCCCCAGTCCAGACCCCAGACTCAAACCCAGACCCCCATCCCAGACCCCAAACCTTGATCCCATATCCCACATCCCATATCCCAGACCCTGATCCCACACTCCTGATCCTGACCCCAAACCCCAAACCCCGACCCCATATCCCATATCCCAGACCCCACACCCCAGGCCACAACCCCACACTTCAGACCCCAAACCCTAATCCCCCCCTATAGACCCCATATCTGGGTCTGGGCCCTAACCCCACATCTCAGACCCCCAGGTCCCCAGTCCAGACCCCAGACTCAGACCCAGACCTCCATCCCACACTCCAGACCCAGACCCCAAACCTTGATCCCATATCCCACATCCCAGACCCCAGACCCACACTCCAGACCCTGACCCCAAACCCCAGACCTTGTTCCCATATCCCACACTCCAGACCCCAGACCCCAATCCCACACCTCAGACCCCAGACTCAGACCCAGACCCCAACCCCAGGCCCTGACCCCATATCCCACATCCCAGACCTCAACCCCAGGCCACGACCCTTCACTCCAGACCCCAAACCCTGGTCCCAGCTCCTAGACCTAAACCCCCCCAGACCCCATATCTCACACCCCCATGACCCCAGTCCAGACCCCAGACCCCAGACTCCAGACCCCATATCCCACATCCCAGACCCCAGGCCCCAACCCCACACTCCTGACCCCAGACCCCAAGCCCTGTTCCCATCTCCTGGCCCTAATCCCCCCCTATAGACCCCATATCTGGGTCTGGGCCCTAACCCCACATCTCAGACCCCCAGGTTCCCAGTCCAGACCCCAGACTCAAATCCAGACCCCACACTCCAGACCCCAGACCCCATATCCCACATCCCAGACCCCCACCCCACACCCTGACCCCATATCCCACACCCTGACCCCAACCCCATTCCCTGACCCCAATCTCTTCGTACCGGACCGAACCGGTTCCGATCCGCGCCGCCCTCAGCCCCGCAGTTGCCCTCAGCCGCCCCAATGCCCGCAGCGCCGCCATCTTGCCCTTGGCACTGCGCAGGCGCAGCTCCGCCCATAGCGCAAAGAAAAGGGGGGCGGAGCCTGACGCCATGTTGGGGAAGGGCAGACGAAGCCGTCCCGCTCCGCCATATTGACTATGGGCAAAAAAAGAAAGGGTGGGAGGCGCTGCCGCCATGTTTGAGCCGGGGGGGGGGGGGGGGGGATCCCCATGGATGGATCCTGGTGTTGGGTTGATGGTGTGGGGTTGATGTTGGGTTGATGTTGGGTTGAAGTTGGGTTGATGTGGGGTTGATGGTGTTTTATACCCCCTAGATCCCCATGGATGGATCCTTGTGTTGGGTTGATGTTGGGTTGATGCTGTTGTATTGATGCTGTGGGGCTGATGGTGTTTTATCCCCTAGATCCCTGTGGATGGATCCTGATGTGGGGTTGATGGTGTTGTATTGATGGTGTTGGGTTGGTGGTGTTGTGTTGATGCTGTGGGGTTGATGCTGTTGGGTTGATGTGGGGTTGATGGTGTTTTATCCCCTAGATCCCCATGGATGGATCCTGGTGTGGGGTTGATGGTGTTGTATTGATGGTGTTGGGTTGATGCTGTTGTGTTGGTGGTGTTGTGTTGATGCTGTGGGGTTGATGCTGTGGGGTTGATGGTGTTTTATCCCCTAGATCCCTGTGGGTGGATCCTGGTGTGGGGTTGATGGGTTGATGTTGTTGTGTTGATGGTGTTGGGTTGAAGCTGTGGGGTTGATTATGTTTTATCCCCTAGATCCCCATGGATGGTTCCTGGTGTTGGGTTGACACTGTGGGGTTGATGGTGTTGGGTTGATGTTGGGTTGATGTTGGGTTGATGGTGTTTTATACCCCCTAGATCCCCATGGATGGATCCTGGTGTTGGGTTGATGTTGGGTTGATGTTGGGTTGATGCTGTGGGGTTGATGCTGTGGGGTTGATGGTGTTGGGTTGATGTTGGGTTGATGATGTTTTATACCCCCTAGATCCCTGTGGATGGATCCTGATGTGGGGTTGATGGTGTTGTATTGATGGTGTTGTATTGATGGTGTTGTATTGATGGTGTTGTGTTGGTGGTGTTGGGTTGATGGTGTTGGGTTGATGCTGTGGGGTTGATTATGTTTAATCCCCTAGATCCCTGTGAATGGATCCTGATGTGGGGTTGATGGTGTTGTATTGATGGTGTTGGGTTGGTGGTGTTGGGTTGATGCTGTGGGGTTGATGGTGTTTTATCCCCTAGATCCCCATGGATGGATCCTGGTGTTGGGTTGATGCTGTGGGGTTGAAGCTATGGGGTTGAAGCTATGGGGTTGATGCTGTGGGGTTGATGGTGTTTTATCCCCTAGATCCCTGTGGATGGATCCTGGTGTGGGGTTGATGGTGTTGTATTGATGCTATGGGGTTGAAGCTGTGGGGTTGATGGTGTTTTATTCCCTAGATCCCGATGGATGGATCCTGGTGTTGTGTTGATGCTGTGGGGTTGATGGTGTTGGGTTGATGCTGGGTTGAAGCTATGGGGTTGAAGTTATGGGGTTGATGCTGTGGGGTTGGTGGTGTTTTATCCCCTAGATCCCTGTGGATGGATCCTGATGTGGGGTTGATGGTGTTGTATTGATGCTGTGGGGTTGATGTTGGGTTGATGTTGGGTTGACGGTGTTGGGTTGGTGGTGTTGGGTTGATGCTGTTGTATTGATGCTGTGGGGTTGATGGTGTTTTATCCCCTAGATCCCCATGGATGGATCCTGGTGTTGTGTTGATGCTGTGGGGTTGATGGTGTTGGGTTGATGTTGGGTTGATGTTGGGTTGATGTTGGGTTGATTATGTTTTATCCCCCCTAGATCCCCATGGATGGTTCCTGGTGTTGGGTTGATGGTGTGGGGTTGAAGTTATGGGGTTGATGCTGTGGGGTTGATGGTGTTTTATCCCCTATTGGGGTCATTTAAAGCTATTAGGGTCATTGAAAGCTATTGGTGTTACTTAAAGTTATTGGGGTCATTGAAAGCTATTGGTGTTACTTAAAGCTATTGGGGTCATTGAAAGCTACTGGGGTCATTGAAAGCTAATGGGGTTATTTAAAGCTATTGGGGTTATTTGAAGCTATTGGGGCCATTTAAAGCTATTGGGGCTATTTAAAGCCATTGGGGTGATTCAAAGCTATTGGGGTCATTGAAAGCCATTGGGGTTATTTGAAGCTATTGGGGTCATTGAAAGCTATTGGGGTTATTCAAACCTATTGGGGTCATTGAAAGCTATTGGGGCCATTTAAACCTATTGGTGCCATTTAAACCTATTGGTGCCATTTAAAGCTATTGGTGCCATTTGAAGCTATTGGGGCCATTTGAAGCTATTGGGGCTATTTAAACCTATTGGGGCCATTTGAAGCTATTGGGGTTACTTAAACCTATTGGGGTTGTTCGAAGCCATTGTGGTTATTTAAAGCAATTTATGGGGCTCTGCTGCCTGCTTTGTGGTCACTGACTGTCCCTATGCACAACGGGGGGCTGAGCTGATCCCCCCCCACTCTGTGCTGATGGCGATGCCCACATTGGGTACAATGGGGTCTGGGGGGCGACCAGAGCCTGAAATCCCTTCCTTGGTGCCATACAGCAGCGTGAGTCTATGGGGCCAACCTCTATGGGGCCAACCTCTATGGGGTCAGCCTCTATGGGGCCAACCTCTATGGGGCCAACCTCTTAGTCCCACCCCCTCCGCCCCGCCCCCATCCAAGCCACGCCCCCAATCAAGCCACGCCCCTTCCAGGAGCACCGCCCAATCACATCCCTCCCTTTTTACCCCCCCTCCCTATAGGCCGACTCACCCTCTTAGTCCCACCCCCTACAACCTGCGCCCCGCCCCCACCCAAGCCACGCCTCCCAACCAAGCCACGCCCCTTCCCAGAGCACTGCCCAATCACATCCCTCCCTTTTTAACCCCCCCCCCCCCCCCCCATAGGCCAATTCAACCTCTTAGTCCCACCCCCTCCGCCCCGCCCTCATACAAGCCACGCCCCCCCACCCGCTCACCTAAGCCACGCCCCTTCCCGGAGCACCACCCAATCAAATCCCTCCCTCTTTAATCCTCCCTCTCCCTATAGGCCGATTCACCCTCTTAGTCCCACCCCCTCCGCCCTAAGCCACGCCTTCCCAAACCACGCCCACCACCCAAGCCACGCCCCTTCCCGGAGCACCACCCAATCACATTCCTCCCTTTTTACCCCTCTCTCCCTATAGGCCGATTCAACCTCTTAGTCCCACCCCCTCCGTCCTACGCCCCGCCCCCACCCAAGCCACGCCCCCACTCAAGCCACGCCCCTTCCCGGAGCACCGCCCAATCAAATCCCTCTCTCTTTAACCCCCCTCTCCCTGTAGGCCGATTTACCCTCTTAGTCCCACCCCCTCCGCCCCGCCCCATCTAAGCCACGCCCCCACCCAAGCCACACCCCTTCCCGAAACACCACCCAATCACACCTCTCCATATTTAACGCCCTCTCCCTATAGGCCGACTCACCCTCTCAGTCCCACCCCCTCCTCCCTACGCCCCGCCCCCACCCAAGCCCCGCCCTCCACCCGCCCACCTAAGCCACGCCCCTTCCCAGAGCACCACCCAATCACATCCCTCCCTCTTTACCCCCCTCTCCCTATAGGCCGACTCACCCTCTCAGTCCCACCCCCTCCTCCCTACGCCCCGCCCCTACCCAAGCCCCGCCCCTCACTCCCCCCTCCCCCCCCATCCAAGATGGCGGCCGCCGTGCAGCTCTGACCGCAGGGGGGGCCGCGACCGTCACCCCCCCCCCACCTTTCCCCTCCCCCCCCCCGCGATGCTCCGTCGGCTGCTGGAGCGGCCTCGTTCCTTAGCGCTGCTCATCGGCTGCCAGTTCGTGTTCGTGGCTTATTTTTCCTTCGGCGGTTTCCGGAACCTCTCGGCGTTTTTCGGCCGTTCTTCCCCCCCCGCCGTGGATTATTCGCGGACTCACGACGTTTACACCAACCTCAGCCGGATGCTGCCGAGCGGGGACACGGCGGACACCGCCCAACCGCGGCCATATTGTCCCGCCAGGTCACCGCTACTGCGTGAGTGGGGGGGTCACGTGACGGGATGGGGGGTCGGGGTCACGTGATGGGATGGGGGGCAATGGGGGGTTGGGGTCACGTGACGGGATGGGGGGCAATGGGGATGGGGGGGGTTGGGGTGATGGGATGGGAGTCAATGGGGGGTTGGGGTCACGTGATGGGATGGGGGGTCGGGGTCACGTGATGGGATGGGGGTCATGTGATGTGATGGGGGGCAATGGGGATGGGGGGGGGGTCGGGGTCACGTGACGGGATGGGGGGCAATGGGGATGGGGGGGGGTTGGGGTCACGTGATGGGATGGGGTTCAATGGGGGGTCAGGGTCACGTGACAGGATTGGGGGCAATGGGGATGGGGGGGGTTGGGGTCACGTGATGGGATGGGGGGGTCGGGGTCATGTGACGGGATGGGGGGCAATGGGGATGGGGGGGGTTGGGGTCACGTGACGGGATGGGGGGGTTGGGGTCACGTGATGGGATGGGGGGCAATGGGGGGTTCAAAGGGGTGTCAGGTTATGGGGGGGAATAAGGGATGGTTGTATGGGGTGATTAAGACCCCCATGACCCAGTTGGTACCATTGGCTATGGGGTGGCTGGGACCCCATGGCCTGGTTGACGCCATTGGATATGGGGTTATTGGGACCCCCATGGCCCAGTTGGTACCATTGGATATGGGGTGATTAAGACCCCCATGGCCCGGTTGGTACCATTGGCTATGGGATGGCTGGGACACCCATGGCCTTATTGATCCCATTCTGTATGGGATGGTTGGGACCCCCATGGCCAGGTTGATGCCATTGGCTATGGGGTGGTTGGGACCCCCATAAGCCAGTTGGGTGCCATTGGGTATAGGGTGATTGAGACCCCCGTGGCCTGATTGGTACCATTATATATGGGGTGGTTGAGACCCCTGTGGCCAGGTTGATGCCATTGGATATGGGGTGGTTGGGACTCCTGTGTCCCAGTTGGGTACCATTGTGTATGGGGTGATTAAGACCCCCATGGCTTGGTTGGTACCATTGGCTATGGGGTGGTTGGGACCCCCATGGCCCAGTTGGGTACCATTGGATATGGGGTGGTTGGGACCCCCATGGCCAGGTTGATGCCATTGGATATGGGGTTGTTGGGACCCCCATGGCCTGATTGGTACCATTGGATATGGGGTCATTGGGACCCTCGTGATCCAATTGGGTGCTATTGGATATAGGGTGATTGGGACCCCCATGGCTAGGTTGATGCCATTGGATATGGGGTGGTTGGGACCCCCATGGCCTTATTGATCCCATTCTGTATGGGATGGTTGGGACCCCCATGGCCAGGTTGATGCCATTGGTTATAGGGTGGTTGGGACCCCCATAACCCAGTTGGGTACCATTGGCTATGGGGTGATTAAGACCCCCATGGCCTGGTTGTTACCATTGCTCTATGGCTCTATGGGGTCTATGGGGTCTCTATGGGGCACTATGGGGTCTATGGGGTCTCTATGGGCTCTATGGGCTCTATGGGCTCTATGGGGCTCTATGGGGTCTATGGGGTCTATGGGGCACTATGGGGTCTATGGGGCTCTATGGGGTCTATGGGGTCTAGGGGGTCTATGGGGTCTAGTGGGTCTATGGGGCTCTATGGGGTCTCTATGGGGTCTATGGGGTCTATGGGGTCTATGGGGCTCTATGGGCTCTATGGGGTCTCTATGGGCTCTATGGGGTCTATGGGGTCTATGGGGCTCTATGGGCTCTATGGGGTCTCTATGGGCTCTATGGGGTCTAGGGGCTCTATGGGGTCTAGGGGCTCTATGGGGTCTATGGGGCTCTATGGGGTCTAGGGGGTCTAGGGGGTCTCTATGGGGTCTATGGGGTCTATGGGGCACTATGGGGTCTAGGGGGTCTCTATGGGGTCTAGGGGGTCTAGGGGGTCTCTATGGGGTCTCTATGGGGTCTATGGGGTCTATGGGGTCTATGGGGTCTATGGGGTCTACGGGGCTCTATGGGGTCTATAGGGTCTCTATGGGTTAGTTGAGCCCCCATCCCCTATAGCCGTTTCCCATTGCCCCCCCCCGCAGTGGGGCCGCTCTCGGTGTCGTTCAGCCGCGTTCCCAGCCTGGATCAGATCCGTGCCAAGAACCCCTGGGTCCAACCCGGCGGCTGCTACCGGCCCAGGGGCTGCGAGCCGCGATCCCGCACCGCCGTCATCGTCCCGCACCGCAACCGCGAGGCGCATCTGGGGCTGCTGCTCTATTACCTGCACCCCTTCCTGCAGCGCCAGCAGCTGCAATATCGCATCTACGTCGTGCACCAGGTGGGACCGGATGGGACGGGATGGGGTCATATAGGGTAGTGTAGGGTCAGATATATCCCCTGTGTTATTGTAGGGTCAGATTTATCCCCTGTGTTATTGTAGGGTCATATATATCCCCTGTGTTATTGTAGGGTCAGATATATCCCCTGTGTTATTGTAGGGTCATATATATCCCCTGTGTTATTGTAGGGTCATATATATCCCCTGTGTTATTGTAGGGTCAGATATATCCCCTGTGTTATTGTAGGGTCAGATATATCCCCTGTGTTATTGTAGGGTCGTATTTATCCCCTGTGTTATTGTAGGGTTGACCAATGGGGGCAGGTTGGGGTCCTATATGGTAGTGTAGGGTCATAATTCAGCCCTGTGTTATTGTAGGGTTGTCCAATGGGGCCGGGTTGGGGTCCTATATGATAGTGTAGGGTCAGATTTGCCCCCATGTGTTATTGTAGGGTCATAATTCAGTCCTGTGTTATTGTAGGGTTGACCAATGGGGAAGGGTTGGGGTCCTGTATGGTAGTGTAGGGTCATATATATCCCCTGTGTTATTGTAGGGTCAGATTTATCCCCTGTGTTATTGTAGGGTCAGATTTATCCCCTGTGTTATTGTAGGGTCAGATTTATCCCCTGTGTTATTGTAGGGTTGGAGTGCAGCCCCATGTTATTGTAGGGTCATATATATCCCCTGTGTTATTGTAGGGTTGAAGTGCAGCCCTATGGTAGTATAGGGTTGGATTGCAGCCCCATGTTATTGTAGGGTCAGATTTCCCCCCTGTGTTATTGTAGGGTTGACCAATGGGGGTGGGATGGGGTCCTATATGGTAGTGTAGGGTCGGATTGCAGCCCTGTGTTATTGTAGGGTTGACCAATGGGGGCAGGTTGGGGTCCTATATGGTAGTGTAGGGTCATATTTGCCCCCATGTGTTATTGTAGGGTCATAATTCAGCCCTGTGTTATTGTAGGGTCGGATTGCAACCCTGTGTTATTGTAGGGTCACAATTCAGCCCCATGTTATTGTAGGGTTGACCAATGGTGAAGGGTTACGGTCCTATATGATAGTGTAGGGTCAGATTTGCCCCCATGTGTTATTGTAGGGTCATAATTCAGCCCCGTGTTATTGTAGGGTTGACCAATGGGGGCAGGTTGGGGTCCTATATGGTAGTATAGGGTTGGATTGCAGCCCTATGTTATTGTAGGGTCATAATTCAGCCCTGTGTTATTGTAGGGTTGACCAATGGGGGCAGGTTGGGGTCCTATATGGTAGTGTAGGGTCAGATTACAGCCCTGTGTGATTGTAGGGTCAGATTTATCCCCTGTGTTATTGTAGGGTCATATATATCCCCTGTGTTATTGTAGGGTCATATATATCCCCTGTGTTATTGTAGGGTCATATTTATCCCCTGTGTTATTGTAGGGTCATATATATCCCCTGTGTTATTGTAGGGTCATATTTATCCCCTGTGTTATTGTAGGGTCATATTTATCCCCTGTGTTATTGTAGGGTCATATATATCCCCTGTGTTATTGTAGGGTCATATTTATCCCCTGTGTTATTGTAGGGTCACAATTCAGCCCTGTGTTATTGTAGGGTCAGATTTATCCCCTGTGTTATTGTAGGGTCATAATTCAGCCCTGTGTTATTGTAGGGTTGACCAATGGGGGTGGGTTGGGGTCCTAGATGGTAGTGTAGGGTCGGATTTGCCCCCATGTGTTATTGTAGGGTCACAATTCAGCCCCATGTTATTGTAGGGTTGACCAATGGGGCCGGGTTGGGATCCTATATGGTAGTGTAGGGTCATATATATCCCCTGTGTTATTGTAGGGTCGGATTGCAGCCCTATGGTAGTGTAGGGTTGGATTGCAGCCCCATGTTATTGTAGGGTTGGATTGCAGCCCTGTGTTATTGTAGGGTCGGATTGCAGCCCCATGTTACTGTAGGGTTGACCAATGGGGGTGGGATGGGGTCCTATATGGTAGTGTAGGGTTGGATTGCAGCCCCGTGTTATTGTAGGGTTGACCAATGGGGGCAGGTTGGGGTCCTATATGGTAGTGTAGGGTCAGATTTGTCCCCATGTGTTATTGTAGGGTTGACCAATGGGGTGGGTTGGGGTCCTATATGGTAGTATAGGGTTGGATTGCAGCCCTGTGTGATTGTAGGGTCAGATTGCAGCCCCATGTTATTGTGGGGTTGACCAATGGGGGCAGGTTGGGGTCCTATATGGTAGTGTAGGGTTGGATTGCAGCCCCATGTTATTGTAGGGTCAGATTGCAGCCCTGTGTTATTGTAGGGTTGACCAATGGGGAAGGGTTGGGGTCCTATATGTTATTGTAGGGTCAGATTTGCCCCCATGTGTTATTGTAGGGTCACAGACCAATGGGGGCAGGTTGGGGTCCTAGATGGTAGTGTAGGGTCGGATTGCAGCCCTGTGTTATTGTAGGGTCACATTTATCCCCTGTGTTATTGTAGGGTTGGATTGCAGCCCCATGTTATTGTAGGGTTGACCAATGGGGCAGGTTGGGGTCCTGTATGGTAGTGTAGGGTTGGATTGCAGCCCTGTGTTATTGTAGGGTTAACCAATGGGGGTGGGTTGGGGTCCTATATGTTATTGTAGGGTCAGATTTGCCCCCATGTTATTGTAGGGTCAGATTTATCCCCTGTGTTATTGTAGGGTCGGAATGCAGCCCCATGTTATTGTAGGGTCACAATTCAGCCCTGTGTTGTTGTAGGGTCGGATTGCAGCCCCATGTTATTGTAGGGTTGACGAATGGGGCCGGGTTGGGATCCTATATGTTATTGTAGGGTCAGATTTGCCCCCATGTGTTATTGTAGGGTCCCCCACAAATAATGTCCCCATTATTCCCCCCCAGGCCGGTAACGGGACGTTTAACCGCGCGAAGCTGCTGAACGTGGGGGTGAAGGAGGCGCTGAAGGACGAGGAGTGGGATTGTCTCTTCCTCCACGACGTCGACCTCATCCCCGAGAACGACCACAACCTTTACACCTGCGACCCCTGGAACCCCAAGCACGTCTCCATCGCCATGAACAAGTTCGGCTACAGGTCAGAGCTTCACCTGCCAGGACCTTGTCAACACGACCATGTTTATGTGATCTTAAAGGACCTTTCCAACCCCACCATTCCATGATCGTGTTGTTCTATGACCTTTATGGACCTTTCCAACCCCTCCATTCTATGATCCCGTTGTTCTATGACCTTTAAGGACCTTTCCAACCCAAACATCCCATGATCCCATTGTTCTATGACCTTTATGGACCCTTCCAACCCCTCCATTCCATGATCCCGTTGTTCTATGACCTTGAAGGACCTTTCCAGCCCAACCATTCCATGATCCCATGGTTCTATGACCTTTAAGGACCTTTCCAACCCCTCCATTCCATGATCCCATTGTTCTATGACCTTTAAGGACCCTTCCAACCCAACCATCCCATGCTCCCATGGTTCTGTGACCTTTAAGGACCCTTCCAACCCAACCATCCCATGGTTCTATGACCTTTAAGGACCTTTCCAACCCCACCATTCTATGATCCCATGATTCTATGACCTTTATGGACCCTTCCAACCCCTCCATTCTATGATCCCATAGTTCTTTGACCTTTAGGGACCTTTCCAACCCAACCATTCCATGATCCCGTTGTTATATGACCTTTAAGGACCTTTCCAACCCAACCACTCCATGGTTCTATGACCTTTAAGGACCTTTCCTACTCAGCCGTTCTATGATCCCATTGTTCTATGACCTTTCAGGACCCTTCCAACCCCCCCATTCCATGCCCCCATTGTTCTATGACCATTAAGGACCCCCCCAACCCAACCATTCCATGATCCCATGGTTCTTTGATCTTTCAGGACCTTTCCAACCCCCCCATCCCATGGTTCTATGACCTTTCAGGACCCCCCAACCCCCCCATTCCATGCCCCCATGGTTCTATGACCTTTAAGGACCTTTCCAACCCAACCATTCTATGATCCCATCATTCTTTGATCTTTCAGGACCTTTCCATCCCCACCATCCCATGATTCTATGACCTTTAAGGACCATTCCAACCCAACCCAACCATCCCATAGTTCTTTGACCTTTAAGGACCTTTCCAACCCAGCCGTTCCATGATCCTGTTGTTCTATGACCTTTAAGGACCCCCCAACCCCACCATTCCATGATCCAATAGTTCTTTGATCTTTAAGGACCTTTCCAACCGAACCATCCCATAGTTCTATGACCTTTAAGGACCCTTCCAACCCAACCATTCCATGGTCCCATGGTTATATGACCTTTAAGGACCTTTCCAACCTAACTATGCCATGATCCCATTGTTCTATGACCTTTAAGGACCTTTCCAACCCCACCATTCCATGATCCCGTTGTTCTATGACCTTTAAGGACCTTTCCAACCCAACCATCCCATGCTCCCATGGTTCTGTGACCTTTAAGGACCTTTCCAACCCCTCCATTCCATGATCCCATGGTTCTTTGACCTTTAAGGACCTTTCCAACCCAACCACTCCATGATTCTATGACCTCGAAGGACCCTCCCAACCCAACCATCCCATGGTTCTATGACCTTTATGGACCTTTCCAACCCCGCCATTCCATGATCCCATTGTTCTATGATTTTTAAGGACCCTCCCAACCCAACCATTCTATGATCCCATGCTTCTGTGACCTTTAAGGACCTTTCCAACCTATCTATGCCGTGATCCCGTTGTTCTGTGTCCTTTAAGGACCTTTCCAACCCAACCACTCCATGATTCTATGACCCTTAAGGACCTTTCCAACCCAACCATTCCATGATCCCATGGATCTATGACCTTGAAGGACCTTTCCAACCCCCCCATTCCATGATCCCGTTGTTATATGACCTTTAAGGACCTTTCCAACCCCACCATCCCATGATTCTATGACCTTTAAGGACCTTTCCAACCCAACCACTCCATGGTTCTATGACCTTTAAGGACCTTTCCAACCCCTCCATTCCATGATCCCGTTGTTCTGTGACCTTAAAGGACCTTTCCAACCCCTCCATTCCATGATCCCATCCATGGTTCTATGATCTTTAAGGACCTTTTCAACCCAACCATTCTATGATCCCATAGTTCTTTGATCTTTAAGGACCTTTCCAACCCCACCATTCCATGATCCCGTTGTTCTATGACCTTTAAGGACCCTCCCAACCCAACCATTCCATGATCCCATGGTTATATGTCCTTGAAGGACCTTTCTAACCTAACTATGCAGTGATCCCGTTGTTCTATGACCTTTAAGGACCTTTCCTACTCAGCCGTTCCATGATCCCGTTGTTCTATGACCTTTAAGGACCTTTCCAACCCAACTATGCCGTGATCCCGTTGTTCTCTGACCTTGAAAGACCCTCCCAACCCAACCATACCATGATTCTATGACCTTTAAGGACCCTCCCAACCCAACCATCCCATGGCCCCATGCTTCTGTGACCTTTCAGGACCTTTCTCACCCAACCATCCCGTGATTCTATGACCTTTAAGGACCTTTCCAACCCCTCCATTCCATGATCCCATAGTTCTTTGATCTTTAAGGACCTTTTCAACCCAACCACTCCATGATCCCATGGTTCTATGACCTTTAAGGACCTTTCCAACCTAACTATGCCATGATCCCATGGTTCTATGACCTTTAAGGACCCTTCCAACCCAACCATTCCATGGTCCCATGGTTATATGTCCTTGAAGGACCTTTCCAACCCAACTATGCCGTGATCCCGTTGTTCTATGACCTTGAAGGACCCTCCCAACCCAACCATCCCATGGTTCTATGACCTTTAAGGACCTTCCCAACCCCACCATTCCATGATCCCGTTGTTCTATGACCTTTAAGGACCTTTCCAACCCAACCATTCCATGGTCCCATGGTTATATGTCCTTGTAGGACCTTTCCAACCTAACTATGCAGTGATCCCGTTGTTCTATGACCTTTAAGGACCTTTCCTACTCAGCCGTTCTATGATCCCATGGTTCTATGACCTTTAAGGATCTTTCCAACCCCACCATTCCATGATCCCATGCTTCTGTTCACCTTCCAGGACCATTCCAACACAACCGTGTTCTGTGATCTTAAAGGACCTTTCCAACCCAACCATCCCATGATTCTATGACCTTTAAGGACCCTTCCAACCCTGCCATTCTATGATCCCATGCTTCTGTGACCTTTAAGGACCTTCCCAACCCAACCTTTCCATGCTCCCATGATTCTGTGACCTTTAAGGACCTTTCCAACCCAACCATATTATGATCCCATGGTTCTATGACCTTTAAGGACCTTTCCAACCCAACCATTCCATGATCCCGTTGTTCTATGACCTTTAGGGACCTTTCCAACCCAACCATCCCATGGTTCTATGACCTTTAAGGACCTTTCCAACCCAACCATCCCATGGTTCTATGACCTTTAAGGACCTTCCCAACCCCACCATTCCATGATCCCGTTGTTCTATGACCTTTAAGGACCCTTCCAACCCAACCATTCCATGGTCCCATGGTTATATGTCCTTGTAGGACCTTTCCAACCTAACTATGCAGTGATCCCGTTGTTCTATGACCTTTAAGGACCTTTCCTACTCAGCCGTTCTATGATCCCATGGTTCTATGACCTTTAAGGATCTTTCCAACCCCACCATTCCATGATCCCATGCTTCTGTTCACCTTCCAGGACCATTCCAACACAACCGTGTTCTGTGATCTTAAAGGACCTTTCCAACCCAACCATCCCATGATTCTATGACCTTTAAGGACCCTTCCAACCCTGCCATTCTATGCTCCTCTGGTTCTGTGACCTTTCAGGACCTTTCCAACCCCACTATTCCATGATCCCATTGTTCTATGAGCTTTAAGGACCCTCCCAACCCAACCATTCTAAGATCCCATGCGTCTGTGACCTTTAAGGACCTTTCCAACCCCCCCATTCCATGCTCCCATGATTCTATGACCTTTAAGGACCTTTCACACTCCAACCATTCCATGATCCCATGCTTCTGTGATCTTAAAGGACCCTTCCAACCCAACCATCCCATGGTTCTATGACCTTTAAGGACCTTTCCAACCCCACCATTCCATGATTCCATGCTTCTCTTCACCTGCCAGGACCTTTCCAACACAATCGTGTTCTGTGATCTTAAAGGACCTTTCCAACCCAACCATTCCATGCCCCCATGGTTCTTTGATCTTTAAGGACCTTTCCAACCCAACTATGCCGTGATCCCGTTGTTCTCTGACCTTGAAAGACCCTCCCAACCCAACCATCCCATGATTCTGTGACCTTTAAGGACCTTTCCAACCCATCCATTCCATGATCCCATAGTTCTGTGACCTTTCAGGACGTTTCCAACCCCACCATACTATGATCCCATTGTTCTGTGACCTTTAAGGACCTTTCCAACCCCACCATCCCATGGTTCTATGACCTTTAAGGACCCTTCCAACCCAACCATTCCATGATCCCGTTGTTCTATGACCTTTAAGGACCTTTCCAACCCAACCATTCCATGATCCCATGGTTATATGTCCTTGAAGGACCTTTCCAACCTAACTATGCAGGGATCCCGTTGTTCTATGACCTTTAAGGACCTTTCCAACCCAACCATTCCATGATCCCATGGATCTATGACCTTGAAGGACCTTTCCAACCCCCCCATTCCATGATCCCGTTGTTATATGACCTTTAAGGACCTTTCCAACCCCACCATCCCATGATTCTATGACCTTTAAGGACCTTTCCAACCCAACCACTCCATGGTTCTATGACCTTTAAGGACCTTTCCAACCCCTCCATTCCATGATCCCGTTGTTCTGTGACCTTAAAGGACCTTTCCAACCCCTCCATTCCATGATCCCATAGTTCTTTGATCTTTAAGGACCTTTTCAACCCAACCACTCCATGATCCCATGGTTCTATGACCTTTAAGGAACCTTCCAACCCAACCATTCCATGGTCCCATGGTTATATGTCCTTGAAGGACCTTTCCAACCCAACTATGCCGTGATCCCGTTGTTCTATGACCTTGAAGGACCCTCCCAACCCAACCATCCCATGGTTCTATGACCTTTAAGGACCTTCCCAACCCCACCATTCCATGATCCCGTTGTTCTATGACCTTTAAGGACCCTTCCAACCCAACCATTCCATGGTCCCATGGTTATATGTCCTTGTAGGACCTTTCCAACCTAACTATGCAGTGATCCCGTTGTTCTATGACCTTTAAGGACCTTTCCTACTCAGCCGTTCTATGATCCCATGGTTCTATGACCTTTAAGGATCTTTCCAACCCCACCATTCCATGATCCCATGCTTCTGTTCACCTTCCAGGACCATTCCAACACAACCGTGTTCTGTGATCTTAAAGGACCTTTCCAACCCAACCATCCCATGATTCTATGACCTTTAAGGACCCTTCCAACCCTGCCATTCTATGCTCCTCTGGTTCTGTGACCTTTCAGGACCTTTCCAACCCCACCATTCCATGATCCCATTGTTCTATGACCTTTAAGGACCCTCCCAACCCAACCATTCTAAGATCCCATGCGTCTGTGACCTTTAAGGACCTTTCCAACCCCCCCATTCCATGCTCCCATGATTCTATGACCTTTAAGGACCTTTCACACTCCAACCATTCCATGATCCCATGCTTCTGTGATCTTAAAGGACCCTTCCAACCCAACCATCCCATGGTTCTATGACCTTTAAGGACCTTTCCAACCCCACCATTCCATGACTCCATGCTTCTCTTCACCTGCCAGGACCTTTCCAACACAATCGTGTTCTGTGATCTTAAAGGACCTTTCCAACCCAACCATTCCATGCCCCCATGGTTCTTTGATCTTTAAGGACCTTTCCAACCCAACTATGCCGTGATCCCGTTGTTCTCTGACCTTGAAAGACCCTCCCAACCCAACCATCCCATGATTCTGTGACCTTTAAGGACCTTTCCAACCCATCCATTCCATGATCCCATGGTTCTGTGACCTTTAAGGACCCTCCCAACCCCACCATTCCATGATCCCGTTGTTCTATGACCTTTCAGGACCTTTCCAACCCAACCACTCCATGGTTCTATGACCTTTAAGGACCTTTCCAACCCAACCATTCCATGATCCCATAGTTCTTTGACCTTTAAGGACCCTCCCAACCCAACCATCCCATGATTCTATGACCTTTATGGACCCTTCCAACCCCACCATTCCATGATCCCGTTGTTCTATGACCTTTAAGGACCTTTCCAACCCAACCATCCCATGGTTCTATGACCTTTCAGGACCCCCCCAACCCCCCCATTCCATGCCCCCATGGTTCTGTGACCTTGAAGGACCCTCCCAACCCAACCATCCCATGATTCTGTGACCTTTAAGGACCTTTCCAACCCCACCATTCCATGATCCCGTGATTCTATGACCTTTAAGGACCTTTCCAACCCAACCATTCCATAGTCCCATGGTTATATGTCCTTGAAGGACCTTTCCAACCTAACTATGCAGTGATCCCGTTGTTCTACGACCTTTAAGGACCTTTCCAACCCAACCATTCCATGATCCCATGGTTCTATGACCTTCCAGGACCCTCCCAACCCCACCATCCCATAGTTCTATGACCTTTAAGGACCCCCCCAACCCCCCATTCCATGCCCCCCTGGTTCTATGACCTTCCAGGACCCCCCCAACCCCCCTCTCTCCCCCCAGCCTCCCGTACCCCCAGTACTTTGGGGGGGTCTCAGCTCTCACCCCGGATCAATACATGAAGATCAATGGATTCCCCAACGAGTATTGGGGCTGGGGGGGCGAGGACGACGACATCGCCACCAGGTGGGGCTCTATGGGGCCGCTATGGGGTGATGGGGGGCTGCCGCTATGGGATGGGGTGGGCACCGCTATGGGGTGTGGGGCTGCTGCTATGGGGTGGTGGGGGGCTGCTATGGGGTGGTGGGCTGCTGCTATGGGGTGTGGGGCTGCTGCTATTGGGATGCTGCTATGGGGTGTGGGGCTGCTATGGGGTGATGGGGGCTGCTATGGGGTGTGGGGCTGCTATGGGGTGGTGGGGGCACCGCTATGGGGTGGTGGGGGCACCACTATGGGATGGGCCGCTGCTATGGGGTGATGGGGGGCTGCTATGGGGCTGCTGCTATGGGGTGTGGGGCTGCTATGGGGTGTGGGGCTGCTGCTATGGGGTGTGGGGCTGCTATGGGGTGATGGGGGGCTGCTATGGGGTTGGGGGGCTGCTGCTATGGGGTGGGGGGCTGCTATGGGGTGGTTGGGGCACCTCTATGGGGTATGGGGCTGCTGTTATGGGGTGTGGGGCTGCTATGGGGTGGTGGGCTGCTGCTATGGGGCTGCTGCTATGGGGTTGGGGGCTGCTATGGGGTGTGGGGCTGCTGCTATGGGGTGTGGGGCTGCTATGGGGCGGTGGGGGCACCACTATGGTGTGATGGGGGGCTGCTATGGGGTTGGGGGCTGCTGCTATGGGGTGTGGGGCTGCTATGGGGTGGTGGGCTGCTGTTATGGGGTGATGGGGGGCTGCTATGGGGTGGTGGGCTGCTGCTATGGGGATGCTGCTATGGGGTTGGGGGCTGCTATGGGGTGGTGGGGGCACCACTATGGGGTGGTGGGGGGCTGCTATGGGGTTGGGGGGCTGCTGCTATGGGGTGATGGGGGGCTGCTATGGGGTGTGGGGCTGCTGCTATGGGGTTGGGGGGCTGCTGCTATGGGGTGTGGGGCTGCTATGGGGTGGTGGGGGCACCACTATGGGATGGGGGGCTGCTATGGGGTGGTGGGCTGCTGCTATGGGGATGCTGCTATGGGGTTGGGGGCTGCTATGGGGTGGTGGGGGCACCACTATGGGGTGGTGGGGGGCTGCTATGGGGTTGGGGGGCTGCTGCTATGGGGTGATGGGGGGCTGCTATGGGGTGTGGGGCTGCTGCTATGGGGTTGGGGGGCTGCTGCTATGGGGTGTGGGGCTGCTATGGGGTGGTGGGGGCACCACTATGGGATGGGGGGCTGCTATGGGGTGGTGGGCTGCTGCTATGGGGTGTGGGGGGCTGCTGTTATGGGGTGGGGGGCTGCTATGGGGTGATGGGGGGCTGCTATGGGGTTGGGGGGCTGCTGCTATGGGGTGGGGGGCTGCTATGGGGTGGTGGGGGCACCACTATGGGATGGGGGGCTGCTATGGGGTGTGGGGCTGCTGCTATGGGGTTGGGGGACTGCTGCTATGGGGTGTGGGGCTGCTATGGGGTGGTGGGCTGCTGCTATGGGGTGTGGGGCTGCTGCTATGGGGTGATGGTGGCAGCGCTATGGGGTGGTGGTGTCACTTATGGGGCCGGGTTATGGGGCGGCCATCAAACACCGCAGGGTTCGTCTGGCCGGGATGAAAATCGCCCGCCCGCCCGTTTCCATCGGCCACTACAAGATGGTGAAACACAAAAGTGATAAAGGCAACGAGGAGAACCCGCACCGGTACTGGGAGAATGTGGGGGGGGGGCTGTGGGGTGGGGGGCTGCTATGGGGCTGTGGGGCTGCTATGTGGTTGTTATGGGGCTGCTATGGGGTGGTGGGTCTGCTATGGGGCTGTGGGTCTGCTATGGGGGTTTATGGGTCTGCTATGGGGCAGCTATGGGGTGGTGGGTCTGCTATGGGGTTGTGGGGTCTCCTATGGGGTGGTGGGGGGCTTCTGTGGGGTTGTTATGGGTCTGTTATGGGGGGTTGTGGGTCTGTTATGGAGGGTTGTGGGTCTGCTATGGGGCTGTGGGTCTGCTATGGGGTGGGGGGTTGCTCCTATGGGGGTCTCCTATGGGGTTGTGGGTCTCCAATGGGGGCTTGTGGGTCTGCTATGGGGTTATTATGGGTCTGCTATGGGGTGGTGGGTCTGCTATGGGGTGGTGGGTCTGCTATGGGGTTGTGGGTCTCCTATGGGGTTGTGGGTCTGCTATGGGGTGGGGGCTCCTATGGGGGGTTGTGGGTCTGCTATGGGGTTGTGGGTCTGCTATGGGGGGGTGGGTCTCCTATGGGGCTGTGGGTCTCCTATGGGGCTGTGGGTCTGCTATGGGGTGGTGGGTATGCTATGGGGTGGGGGGGGGCTCCTATGGGGGTCTCCTATGGGGTTGTGGGTCTCCTATGGGGGGGTAGGGGGCTCCTATAGGGGGATGTGGGTCTCCTATGGGGTTGTTATGGGTCTGCTATGGGGCTGTTATTGGTCTCCTATGGGGTGGTGGGTCTGCTATGGGGTTGTGGGTCTGCTATGGGGTGGGGGCTCCTATGTGGGGATGTGGGTCTGCTACGGGGGGTGGTGGGTCTGCTATGGGGTGGTGGGTCTCCTATGGGGTGGTGGGTCTGCTATGGGGCTGTGGGGTCTCCTATGGGGGCTTGTGGGTCTGCTATGGGGTGGTGGGGGGCTCCTATGGGGGGCTCCTATGGGGGGGTTGTGGGTCTGCTATGGGGCTGTTATTGGTCTCCTATGGGGTTGTGGGTCTGCTATGGGGCCGTTGTGGGGTCTCCAATGGGGGCTTGTGGATCTGCTATGGGGTTGTTATGGGTCTGCTATGGGACAGTTGTGGGTCTGCTATGGGGTTGTGGGGTCTCCTATGGGGTTGTGGGTTTGCTATGGGGTTGTGGTTCTCCTATGGGGCGTTGTGGGTCTCCTATGGGGTTGTTTTGGGTCTGCTATGGGGCTGTGGGTCTGCTATGTGGTTGTGGGTCTCCTATGGGGCCGCTATGGGGCTGCTATGGGGCAGCTATGGGGCTGTTATGGGGCAGCTATGGGGCTGCTATGGGACAGCTATGGGGCAGCTATGGGGCTGCTATGGGGCAGCTATGGGGCAGCTATGGGGCAGCTATGGGGCTGTTATGGGGCAGCTATGGGGCTGCTATGGGGCAGCTATGGGTCTGCTCTGGGGATGCTATGGGGCTGCTATGGGGCTGTTATGGGTCTTTCATGGGGCAGCTATGGGTCTGCTATGGGGCAGCTATGGGGCAGCTCTGGGGCTGCTATGGGGCAGCTCTGGGGCTGTTATGGGGCAGCTATGGGTCTGCTATGGGGCTGCTATGGGGCAGCTATGGGGCTGCTATGGGGCAGCTATGGGTCTGCTCTGGGGATGCTATGGGGCTGCTATGGGGCTGTTATGGGTCTTTCATGGGGCAGCTATGGGTCTGCTATGGGGCTGCTATGGGGCTGCTATGGGGCAGCTCTGGGGCTGTTATGGGGCTGTTATGGGGCAGCTATGGGGCAGCTATGGGTCTGCTATGGGTCTGCTATGGGGCAGCTATGGGTCTGCTATGGGTCTGCTATGGGTCTGCTATGGGGCAGCTATGGGGCAGCTATGGGGCAGCTATGGGTCTGCTATGGGGCAGTTGTGGGTGTGCTATGGGGCAGCTATGGGGCAGCTATGGGTCTGCTATGGGGCAGCTATGGGGCAGCTATGGGGCAGCTATGGGGCAGCTATGGGGCTGCTATGGGGCTGTTGTGGGGCAGCTATGGGTCTGCTGTGGGGCAGTTATGGGGCAGTTATGGGGCTGCTCTGGGGCAGCTATGGGTCTGCTCTGGGGCAGCTATGGGGCAGCTATGGGTCTGCTATGGGGCAGTTGTGGGTGTGCTATGGGGCAGTTATGGGGCAGCTATGGGGCAGCTATGGGTCTGCTATGGGGCAGCTATGGGGCAGCTATGGGTCTGCTATGGGGCAGCTATGGGGCAGCTATGGGGCTGCTATGGGTCTGCTGTGGGGCAGTTATGGGGCAGTTATGGGGCTGCTCTGGGGCAGCTATGGGTCTGCTGTGGGGCAGCTATGGGTCTGCTATGAGGCAGCTATGGGGCAGCTATGGGGCAGCTATGGGGCAGCTATGGGTCTCCTATGGGGCAGTTGTGGGTGTGCTATGGGGCAGTTATGGGGCAGCTATGGGTCTGCTATGGGGCAGCTATGGGGCAGCTATGGGGCAGTGACCCTCCCCTTGCTCCAGGTTCGACCTGCTGATCCGCACCCAACGCTCCTGGACTCAGGACGGGATGAACTCGCTGAGCTACCAACTGCTGGGACGGAGCCTGCAGCCGCTGTACACCAACATCACCGCCGACATCGGGAACCAACACAGGGCGGCACCACGGGACCACAATAGGAATCAAAGGGACCCCAGTAATCAAAGGGACCCCAATAGGAAACAGGGGGACCACAATAACCAGAGGGACCCCATTAATCAAAGGGACCCCAATAAGAACCAGGGGGACCCCAATAAGAATCAGAGGGACCCCAATAGGAACCAGGGGGACCCCAATAGTCAAAGTGACCCCAATAACCAGAGGGACCCCAATAGGAATCAAAGGGACCCCAATAGGAACCAGGGGGACCCCAATAACCAGAGGGATCCCAATAGGAATCAAAGGGACCCCAATAACCAAAGGGACCCCAATAGGAACCAGGGGGACCCCAATAGTCAAAGGGACCCCAATAGGAACCAGGGGGACCCCAATAGGAAACAGGGGGACCCCAATAGTCAAAGGGACCCCAATAAGAACCACGGGGACCCCAATAACCAGAGGGATCCTAATAGTCAAAGGGACCCCAATAAGAATCAGAGGGACCCTAATATCCAGAGGGACCCCAATAAGAGTCAAAGGGACCCCAATAGGAACCAGGGGGACCCCAATAGTCAAAGGGACCCCAATAGGAACCAGGGGGACCCCAATAAGAACCAGAGGGACCCCAATAACCAGAGGGATCCCATTAATCAAAGGGACCCCAATAAGAACCAGGGGGACCCCAATAACCAGAGGGATCCCAATAGGAACCAGGGGGACCCCAATAAGAACCAGGGGGACCCAAACAACCAGAGGGATCCCATTAATCAAAGGGACCCCAATAACCAGAGGGACCCCAATAGGAACCAGAGGGACCCCAATAGGAAACAGGGGGACCCCATTAATCAAAGGGATCCCAGTAATCAAAGGGACCCCAATAGTCAAAGGGACCCCAATATCCAGAGGGACCCCAATAAGAACCAGGGGGACCCCAATAGGAACCAGGGGGACCCCAATAAGAATCAGAGGGACCCCAATAACCAGAGGGACCCCAATAAGAACCAGGGGGACCCCAATAGGAACCAGGGGGACCCCATTAATCAAAGGGACCCCAATAGGAACCAGGGGGACCCCAATAAGAGTCAAAGGGACCTCAATAACCAGAGGGACCCCAATAGGAACCAGGGGGACCCCAATAGGAACCAGGGGGACCCCAATAAGAATCAGAGGGATCCCAATAATAGTCAAAGGGATCCCATTAATCAAAGGGACCCCAATAACCAACGGGATCCCAATAGTCAGAGGGATGCCATTAATAACCAGAGGGACCCCATTAATCAAAGGGATCCCAGTAATAGTCAAAGGGATCCCATTAACCAGAGAGATCCCAATAATAGTCAGAGGGATCCTAATAACCAAAGGGATCCCATTAACCCAAGGGATCCCATTAATCAAAAGGATCCCCATAACCAAAGGGATCCCAATAACCCAAGGGATCCCAATAGTCAGAGGGATCCCAATAACCCAAGGGATCCCATTAACCAAAGGGATCCCATAAATCAAAGGGATCCCATTAACCCAAGGGATCCCTATAGTCAGAGGGATCCCATAAATCAAAGGGACCCCATTAACCAAATGGATCCCATTGACCCAAGGGATCCCAATAGTCAGAGGGATCCCAACAACCCAAGGGATCCCATAAATCAAAAGGATCCCATTGACCCAAGGGATCCCATTGACCCAAGGGATCCCATTAACCAAAGGGATCCCATTAACCCAAGGGATCCCAATAGTCAGAGGGATCCCATAAATCAAAGGGATCCCATTAACCCAAGGGATCCCAATAGTCAGAGGGATCCCAATAACCCAAGGGATCCCATTAACCAAATGGATCCCAATAACCAAAGGGATCCCATAAATCAAAGGGATCCCATTAACCCAAGGGATCCCAATAGTCAGAGGGATCCCATTAACCAAAGGGATCCCATTAACCAAATGGATCCCATAAATCAAAGGGATCCCATAAATCAAAGGGATCCCATTAACCCAAGGGATCCCCATAGTCAGAGGGATCCCATAAATCAAAGGGATCCCATTAACCCAAGGGATCCCATTAACCAAATGGATCCCAATAACCCAAGGGATCCCATTAACCAAATGGATCCCATAAATCAAAGGGATCCCATTGACCCAAGGGATCCCATAAATCAAAGGGATCCCATTAACCCAAGGGATCCCATTAACCCAAGGGATCCCATTAACCAAATGGATCCCATAAATCAAAGGGATCCCATTAACCCAAGGGATCCCATTGACCCAAGGGATCCCATTGACCCAAGGGATCCCATTCCCCCATTGGGGTCCCTCTCCCAGCCCCACATCCCGGCCCCACATCGCCCCACAGCGAGGGGTAACGACACCCCAAGTGCAGCCTATGGGGTCACCCCACACGGCCCCACTGCGACCCACCCCACACATGGGGGCAACCACAGCCGGCCCCACGGCTCCCATTAGCCTCAATGGGACCCCAAAACGGGTCCCCCCCCCCCCCCCCATAACCCCATAACCCCCATAACCCCACAACCAGCCCCATAGCGCTGCTGCCTTGATGGGGGACTATGGGATCAGAGCTGCTGGGCGCTATGGGGCAGCCCCATAGGACGTCATTGATGGGCTCAGGGGTCCCCTGCCCCACTGGGCTGGTCGCTATGGGGCAGCCCCATAGGACGTCATTGATGGGCTCAGGGTCCCCCTGCCCCACTGAACTGGTCGCTATGGGGCAGCCCCACAGGGCTGGTCGCTATGGGGCAGCCCCATAGGACGTCATTGATGGGCTCAGGGTCCCCCTGCCCCACTGAACTGGTCGCTATGGGGCAGCCCCATAGGACGTCATTGATGGGCTCTGGGTCCCCCTGCCCCACTGAACTGGTCGCTATGGGGCAGCCCCACTGAACTGGTCGCTATGGGGCAGCCCCACAGGGCTGGTCGCTATGGGGCAGCCCCATAGAAGGACGTCATTGATGGGCTCAGGGTCCCCCTGCCCCACTGAACTGGTCGCTATGGGGCAGCCCCATAGAAGGACGTCATTGATGGGCTCAGGGGTCCCTCTGCCCCACTGAACTGGTCGCTATGGGGCAGCCCCATAGAAGGACATCATTGATGGGCTCTGGGGTCCCCCTGCCCCACTGAACTGGTCGCTATGGGGCAGCCCCATAGAAGGACATCATTGATGGGCTCAGGGTCCCCCTGCCCCACTGGACTGGTCGCTATGGGGCAGCCCCATAGGACGTCATTGATGGGCTCAGGGTCCCCCTGGGTTGGTCGCTATGGGGCAGCCCCATAGGACGTCATTGATGGGCTCAGGGTCCCCCTGGGTTGGTCGCTATGGGGCAGCCCCATAGAAGGACGTCATTGATGGGCTCAGGGTCCCCCTGCCCCACTGGGCTGGTCGCTATGGGGCAGCCCCATAGAACGTCATTGATGGGCTCTGGGGTCCCCCTGCCCCACTGGGCTGGTCGCTATGGGGCAGCCCCATAGAAGGACGTCATTGATGGGCTCTGGGGTCCCCCTGCCCCACTGGGCTGGTCGCTATGGGGCAGCCCCATAGGACGTCATTGATGGGCTCTGGGGTCCCCCTGCCCCACTGAACTGGTCGCTATGGGGCAGCCCCATAGAAGGACGTCATTGATGGGCTCTGGGGTCCCCCTGCCCCACTGGGCTGGTCGCTATGGGGCAGCCCCATAGGACGTCATTGATGGGCTCTGGGGTCCCCCTGCCCCACTGGGCTGGTCGCTATGGGGCAGCCCCATAGAAGGACGTCATTGATGGGCTCAGGGTCCCCCTGAACTGGTCGCTATGGGGCAGCCCCATAGGACGTCATTGATGGGCTCTGGGGTCCCCCTGCCCCACTGGGCTGGTCGCTATGGGGCAGCCCCATAGGACATTATTGATGGGCTCTGGGGTCCCCCTGCCCCATTGGGCTGGTCGCTATGGGGCAGCCCCATAGAAGCACATCATTGATGGTCCCACCCCCCTTTCCCTTCCCCTATGGGTCCTTCCCCATTGCGCTGTGGGTCCCGCTGTGGGTCCGATGTTATTTATTTGTTTGTTGCCTTTCAATGGGGTTTTTTCAATTAAATAAAGGGAAGAAACAGAAACTCAACGGCCCCATAAAGTCAATGGATCCACCCCAAAAAGCTGCTCCTGCCCCATTGCTGGGATGGGGGGGGGTCGATCGTGATGCTCGACCCCCACCCTATGGGGCTCAGGTCCCACTGTGGGGCTCAGCTCCACGCTATGGGGCACAGCATCACATTAATGGGGTTTCAAAGCCCGCTATGGGGTTTCAGGCCCCTCTATGGGGTTTCAGGCCCCTCTATAGGGTTTCAGAGCCCGCTATGGGGCTCAGCATCTCATTAATGGGGTTTCAGGCCCCGCTATGGGGTTTCAGACCCCTCGATGGGGCTCAGCATCTCACTAATGGGGTTTCAGACGCTGCTATGGGGCGCAGCATCACATTAATGGGGTTTCAGACCCCGCTATGGGGTTTCAGACCCTGCTATGGGGCTCAGCATCTCACTTATGGGGTTTCAGACGCTGCTATGGGGCGCAGCATCACATTAATGGGGTTTCAGACCCCGCTATGGGGTTTCAGACTCTGCTTTGGGGCTCAGCATCTTATTAATGGGGTTTCAGACGCTGCTATGGGGCTCAGCATCTCATTAATGGGGTTTCAGAGCCCGCTATGGGGTTTCAGACCCTGCTATGGGGCTCAGCATCTCACTTATGGGGTTTCAGACCCCACTATAGGGCTCAGCATCTTATTAATGGGGTTTCAGAGCCCGCTATGGGGCTCAGCACCACATTAATGGGGTTTCAGAGCCCTCTATGGGGTTTCAGGCCCCTCTATGGGGTTTCAGGCCCCTCTATAGGGTTTCAGAGCCCGCTATGGGGCTCAGCATCTCACTAATGGGGTTTCAGAGCCTGCTATGGGGTTTCAGGCCCCTCTATGGGGTTTCAGATCCTGCTATGAGGCTCTGCATGTCATTAATGGGGTTTCAGACCCCGCTATGGGGCTCAGCATCTCATTAATGGGGTTTCAGACTCTGCTTTGGGGCTCAGCATCTCATTAATGGGGTTTCAAAGCCTGCTATGGGGTTTCAGAGCCCTCTATGGGGTTTCAGAGCCCACTATGGGGATCAGCATCTCACTAATGGGGTTTCAGATCCTGCTATGGGGCTCAGCATCTCACTTATGGGGTTTCAGACGCTGCTATGGGGCTCAGCATCTCATTAATGGGGTTTCAGGCCCCTCTATGGGGCTCAGCATCTCTTTAATGGGCTTTCAGGCCCCTCTATGGGGTTTCAGACCCCTCTATGGGGTTTCAGATCCTGCTATGGGGATCAGCATCTCATTAATGGGGTTTCAGAGCCCACTATGGGGTTTCAGACCCCTCTATGGGGCTCAGCATCTCACTTATGGGGTTTCAGAGCCCGCTATGGGGCTCAGCATCTCAATAATGGGGTTTCAGATCCTGCTGTGGGGCTCAGCATCTCATTAATGGGGTTTCAGAGCCCTCTATGGGGTTTCAGGCCCCTCTATGGGGTTTCAGAGCCTGCTATACGGTTTCAGACCCCGCTATGGGGTTTCAGAGCCTGCTATGGGGTTTCAGACCCCGCTATGGGGCTCAGCATCTCATTAATGGGGTTTCAGACCCCACTATGGGGTTTCAGAGCCCTCTATAGGGTTTCAGACCCCACTATGGGGCTCAGCATCTCATTAATGGGGTTTCAGGCCCCGCTATGGGGCTCAGCATCTCATTAATGGGGTTTCAGACCCCTCTATGGGGTTTCAGATCCTGCTATGGGGCTCAGCATCTTATTAATGGGGTTTCAGAGCCCACTATGGGGTTTCAGACACCTCTATGGGGCTCAGCATCTCACTAATGTGGTTTCAGACGCTCCTATGGGGCTCAGCATCTCATTAATGGGGTTTCAGAGCCCACTATGGGGTTTCAGGCCCCTCTATGGGGTTTCAGGCCCCTCTATGGGGTTTCAGACCCCGCTATGGGGCTCAGCATCTCATTAATGGGGTTTCAGACCCCGCTATGGGGTTTCAGGCCCCGCTATGGGCTCAGCATCTACTTAATGGGGTTTCAGACTCTGCTTTGGGGCTCAGCATCTTACTAATGGGGTTTCAGATCCTGCTATGGGGCTCAGCATCTTACTAATGGGGTTTCAGACGCTGCTATGGGGCTCAGCATCTCACTAATGGGGTTTCAGGCCCCGCTATGGGGCTCAGGATCTCATTAATGGGGTTTCAAAGCCCTCTATGGGGTTTCAGGCCCCTCTATAGGGTTTCAGACCCCGCTATGGGGCTCAGCATCTCATTAATGGGGTTTCAGAGCCCACTATGGGGTTTTCAGGCCCCTCTATGGGGCTCCAGCATCTCACTTATGGGCTTTCAGACGCTGCTATGGGGCTCAGCATCTTATGAATGGGGTTTCAGACCCCACTATGGGGCTCAGCATCTCTTTAATGGGCTTTCAGGCCCCTCTATGGGGTTTCAGAGCCCTCTATGGGGTTTCAGGCCCCTCTATAGGGTTTCAGGCCCCTCTATAGGGTTTCAGATCCTGCTATGGGGCTCAGCATCTCAATAATGGGGTTTCAGATCCTGCTTTGGGGTTTCAGGCCCCTCTATGGGGCTCAGCATCTCTTTAATGGGGTTTCAGTCCCCTCTATGGGGTTTCAGGCCCCTCTATGGGGTTTCAGTCCCCTCTATGGGGTTTCAGGCCCCTCTATGGGCTTTCAGTCCCCCCTATGGGGTTTCATGCCCCTCTATGGGGTTTCATGCCCCCCTATGGGGCTCATTCCCCATCAGCCGCCCCACGGCCGTCCTGGCGCTGGCGATGCAGTCGTTGACGGAGACGCCGCTGTAGGAGGCTCCGATCAGGCTGAGGGGCAGCTGCTGCTCCTGCACCAGGTGCTGGATGTGCTCTATGGGGACAGAGGGATCCCATCCCATATCCCATATCCCATATCCCATATCCCATATCCCATATCCCATATCCCATACCCCCATCCCATTTCCCATATCCCCATCCCATTTCCTCCCCCATATCCCATCCTATTTCCTCTCCTATATCCCCATCCCCATGTCCCCATCCCAATCCCCATCCCCAGGTCCCCATACCCCCATGTCCCCATTCCCATATCCCCATATCCCCATATCCCCATATCCCCATGTCCAACGCCATATCCCCATGTCCAACCCATATCCCCATATCCCCATATCCCCATCCCCATATCCCCATGTCCAACCCCATATCCCCATATCCTCATCCCCATATCCCCATGTCCAACCCCATATCCCCATATCCTCATCCCCATATCCCCATGTCCAACCCCATATCCCCATATCCCCATCCCCATATCCCCATATCCCCATGTCCAACCCCAAATCCCCATGTCCAACCCCATATCCCCATATCCCCATATCCCCATCCCCATATCCCCATGACCAACCCCATATCCCCATATCCCCATATCCCCATCCCCATATCCCCATCCCCAACCCCATATCCCCATATCCCCATGTCCTACCCCATATCCCCATACCCCCATTCCCACGTCCCCATCCTCATCCCCACATCCCCATGTCCAACCCCATATCCCCATATGCAACCCCATATCCCCATGTCCATCCCCATATCCCCATACCCCCATATCCCCATGTCCAACCCCATATCCCCATGTCCAACCCCATATCCCCATACCCCCATCCCCATCCCCATACCCCCATATCCCCACCCCCACCCCCACTTACCCATCCGCTTCCAATGGCCCAACGTGTACTGTGGGATGCAGGACTGGGGGGGGAAATAAGGGGGGGAGTCAATGACCTGATATCCCCCCCACAACCCCCTGGGTGTCCCATATCCATATCCCATATCCCATATCCCATATCCCATCCCATATCCCATATCCCATCCCATACCCCACATCCCACCCCATATCCCATATCCCATATCCCATACCCCACATCCCACCCCATATCCCATATCCCATATCCCATATCCCCATCCCCACCCCATATCCCATATCCCATCCCATATCCCATCCCATATCCCATATCCCATATCCCATATCCCATATCCCATCCCATATCCCATATCCCCATCCCATATCCCATATCCCATATCCCATATCCCATATCCCATCCCATATCCCATATCCCCATCCCATATCCCATATCCCATACCCCATACCCCATATCCCATATCCCATATCCCATATCCCATACCCCATATCCCATATCCCATATCCCATACCCCATATCCCATATCCCCATCCCACATCCCATATCCCATATCCCATACCCCATATCCCACCCCATATCCCACCCCATATCCCATACCCCATATCCCACCCCATATCCCATCCCATATCCCATATCCCATCCCATATCCCATATCCCCATCCCATATCCCATATCCCATATCCCATATCCCATACCCCATATCCCACCCCATATCCCATCCCATATCCCATATCCCATATCCCATATCCCATCCCATATCCCATATCCCATATCCCCATCCCATATCCCATACCCCATACCCCATATCCCATATCCCATACCCCATATCCCATATCCCTTATCCCATACCCCATATCCCATATCCCATCCCATATCCCATACCCCATACCCCATACCCCATATCCCATATCCCGTACCCCATATTCCATACCCCATATCCCATCCCATACCCCATATCCCATATCCCATATCCCATATCCCATCCCATATCCCATATCCCCATCCCATATCCCATATCCCATATCCCTATCCCATATCCCATATCCCCATCCCATACCCCATATCCCATATCCCATCCCATATCCCATCCCGTATCCCATATCCCATCCCATATCCCATCCCATATCCCATATCCCCATCCCATATCCCATATCCCATATCCCATATCCCATATCCCATCCCATATCCCATATCCCATATCCCATACCCCATATCCCATATCCCCATCCCATATCCCATACACCATACCCCATACCCCATATCCCATATCCCATATCCCATACCCCATATCCCATATCCCATACCCCATATCCCATATCCCATACCCCATATCCCATATCCCCATCCCATATCCCATCCCATATCCCATATCCCATACCCCATATCCCATATCCCATATCCCATACCCCATATCCCATATCCCATCCCATATCCCATACCCCATACCCCATACCCCATATCCCATATCCCATACCCCATATTCCATACCCCATATCCCATCCCATACCCCATATCCCATATCCCATATCCCATATCCCATCCCATATCCCATATCCCCATCCCATATCCCATATCCCATATCCCTATCCCATATCCCATATCCCCATCCCATACCCCATATCCCATATCCCCATCCCATATCCCATCCCATATCCCATATCCCATCCCATATCCCATCCCATATCCCATATCCCCATCCCATATCCCATATCCCATATCCCATATCCCATATCCCATACCCCCATATCCATATCCCCATCCCATATCCCATCCCATATCCCATATCCCATCCCATATCCCATATCCCATATCTCATCTCATATCCCATATCCCATCCCATATCCCATATCCCATCCCATACCCCATATCCCATATCCCATATCCCATATCCGATACCCCATACCCCATATCCCATATCCCATATCCCATATCCCATATCCCATATCCGATACCCCATACCCCATATCCCATATCCCATATCCCATATCCCATCCCATATCCATATCCCATATCCCATCCCATACCCCATATCCCATATCCCATATCCCATATCCCATCCCATACCCCATATCCCATCCCATACCCCACACCCCATACCCCACACCCCACACCCCATACCCCACCCCACAGCCCCTGTCCCACCTGCTGCACTCTGACCATGGTTCTCTCTGGTTTCCCCTCCAGCCCCAGCTGTTCTCTCACCGCCTGCTCCGCTCTCTGCACCATCTCCCCCTGGGGGGCGGTTGTGGGGTCCCCAAAGCAGCGTTGGAACCAGGAGCCCCCCAACATCACCTGTAGGGTCAGAACATGGGGGGACCCTATAGAGTAATAGGGTAATATGGGCCAGAACATGGGGAGACCCTATAGAGTAATAGGGTAATATGGGCCAAACATGGGGAGACCCTATAGAATAATAGGGTCAAATGGGCCAGAACATGGGGAGACCCTATAGAATAATAGGGTGAAAGGGGCCAAACATGGGGGGACCCTAAAGAATAATAGGGTGAAATGGGGGGGGGGGTCTCGTGGGCCAGAACATGGGGAGACCCTATATAATAATAGGGCAAAATGGGGGGGGTCTCATGGGTCTAAACATGGGGAGACCCCATATAATAATAGGGGTCTCATAGGCCAGAACATGGAGAGACCCTATAATAATAATAGGGTAAAGTGGGGGGGATCTCATGGGCCAGAACATGGGGGGACCCTATAGAATAATAGGGTAAATTGGGGGGTCTCATGGGCCCAAACATGGGGAGACCCTATAATAATAATAGGGTTAAATGGGGGGGGGGTCTCATGGGCCCAAACATGGGGGGACCCTATATAATAATAGGGTAAATTGGGGCGGGTCTCATGGGCCAAACACGGGGAGACCCTATAGAATAATAGGGGTCTCATGGTCCAAAACACGGGGAGACCCTATAATAATAATAGGGTGAAATGGGGGGGGGTCTCATGGCCAAAACATGGGGAGACCCTATAGAATAATAGGGTGAAATGGGCCAGAACATGGGGAGACCCTATAGAATAATAGGGTCAAATGGGCCAGAACATGGGGAGACCCTATAGAATAATAGGGTGAAAGGGGCCAGAACATGGGGAGACCCTATAGAATAATAGGGTCAAATGGGCCAGAACATGGGGAGACCCTATAGAATAATAGGGTGAAAGGGGCCAGAACATGGGGAGACCCTATAGAATAATAGGGTCAAATGGGCCAGAACATGGGGAGACCCTATAGAATAATAGGGTGAAAGGGGCCAGAACATGGGGAGACCCTATAGAATAATAGGGTGAAATGGGCCAAACATGGGGAGACCCTATAGAATAATAGGGTGAAAGGGGCCAGAACATGGGGAGATCCTATAGAATAATAGGGTGAAATGGGCCAAACATGGGGAGACCCTATAGAATAATAGGGTGAAATGGGCCAGAACATGGGGAGATCCTATAGAATAATAGGGTCAAATGGGCCAAACATGGGGAGACCCTATAGAATAATAGGGTCAAATGGGCCAGAACATGGGGAGACCCTATAGAATAATAGGGTGAAATGGGGGGGGTCTCATGGACCAAAACATGGGGAGACCCTATAGAATAATAGGGTGAAATGGGGGGGGGTCTCATGGGTCTAAACATGGGGAGACCCTATAGAATAATAGGGTAAAGTGGGGGGGGGGGTCTCATTGGCCAAAACATGGGGAGACCCTATAGAATAATAGGGGTCTCATGGGCTCAAACATGGGAGACCCTATATAACAATAGGGTAAATTGGGGGGGGGTCTCATGGGCCAAAATATGGGGAGACCCTATAATAATAATAGGGTAAATTGGGGGGGGTCTCATGTGCCAGAACATGGGGGGACCCTATATAACAATAGGGTAAATTGGGGGTGGGTCTCATGGGCCCAAACATGGAGAGACCCTATAGAATAATAGGGTTAAATTGTGGGGGGGTCTCATGGCAAAATGGGGGGGGTCTCATGGACCAAAACATGGGGAGACCCTATAGTAATAATAGGGTAAAGTGGGGGGTCCCATGGGCCCAAACATGGGGAGACCCTATATAATAATAGGGTAAATTGGAGGGGGGTCTCATAGGCCCAAACATGGGCAGACCCTATATAACAATAGGGTTAAATTGGGGGGGGTCTCATGGGCCAGAACATGGGGGGACCCTATATAATAATAGGGTTAAATGGGGGGGGGGTCTCATGGGCCCAAACATGGGCAGACCCTATATAACAATAGGGCAAAGGGGGGGGTCTCATGGCATAATGGGGAGGGTCTCATGGACCAAATATGGGCAGACCCTATATAACAATAGGGTTAAATTGGGGGGGGGGTCTCATGGGTCCAAACATGGGCAGACCCTATATAACAATAGGGTAATATGGGGGGGGTCTCATGGGCCAGAACATGGGGGGACCCTATAGAATAATAGGGTAAATTGGGGAGACCCTATATAACAATAGGGTAAAGTGGGGGGGGGGTCTCATTGGCCAAAACATGGGGAGACCCTATAGAATAATAGGGGTCTCATGGACCAGAACATGGGCAGACCCTATATAACAGCAGGGTAAATTGGGGGGGGGTCTCATGGGCCAACACATGGAGAGACCCTATAGAATAACAGGGTAAAATGGGGGGGGGGTCTCATGGGCCAAAATATGGGGAGACCCTATAATAATAATAGGGTAAATGTGGGGTCTCGTGCCAAAACATGGGGGGATCCTATATAATAATAGGGTAAATTGGGGGGGGGGTCTCATGGCCAGAACATGGGGAGACCCTATAGAATAATAGGGGTCTCATGGGCCAGAACATGGGGGGACCCTATATAACAATAGGGTTAAATGGGGGGGGTCTCATGGCATAATGGGGAGGGTCTCATGGGCCAAACATGGGGGGACCCTATAGAATAATAGGGGTCTCATGGGCCAGAACATGGGGGGACCCTATATAACAATAGGGTTAAATTGGGGGGGGGTCTCATGGGTCTAAACATGGGGAGACCCTATATAATAATAGGGTAAATTGGGGGGGGTCTCATGGCATAATGGGGAGGGTCTCATGGGCCAAAACATGGGGGGACCCTATAATAACAATAGGGTAAAGAGGGGGGGTCTCATGGGCCCAAACATGGGGAGACCCTATAGAATAATACGGCAAAGTGGGGGGTCTCATGGGCCAGAACATGGGGAGACCCTATAGAATAATAGGGGTCTCATGGGTCTAAACATGGGGAGACCCTATATAACAATAGGGTAAAGTGGGGGGGAGGTCTCATGGCAAAATGGGGGGGGTCTCATGGGCCAAAACATGGGGAGACCCTATAATAATAATAGGGGTCTCATGGGCCAGAACATGGGGAGACCCTATATAATAATAGGGGTCTCATAGGCCCAAACATGGGCAGACCCTATATAACAATAGGGCAAAGGGGGGGTCTCATAGGTCTAAACATGGGCAGACCCCATATAACAATAGGGTTAAATGGGAGGGTCTCATGGCATAATGGGGAGGGTCTCATGGACCAAACATGGGCAGACCCTATATAACAATAGGGCAAAGGGGGGGGTCTCATGGGTCTAAACATGGGGAGACCCTATAATAATAATAGGGTAAAATGGGCCAGAACATGGGGAGACCCTATAGAATAATAGGGTCAAATGGGGGGGGGGGGGGTTCATGGGTCTAAACATGGGGGGACCCTATAATAATAATAGGGGTCTCATGGGCCAGATAATGGGGAGACCCTATATAACAATAGGGCAAAGGGGGGGGTCTCATAGTCTAAACATGGGGCGACCCCATATAACAATAGGGTTAAATTGGGGGGGGGTCTCCCACCGTCAGCCTGACGGACGGGCCCCCGTTGCCGTCGTGCTGCGGGAAGGACACGGAGTCGTAGACGATCCCCAGCAGCGCCTCGTCCTCGGAGGAGGGAACCAAGTGGCCAAAACCCTATAGGGAAATAGGGGGCGGTTATGGGGTCACAGGGGGGTAGGGGGGTCTATGGGGGTCTATGGGGGCCTAAGGGGGTCTATGGGGGTCTGTGGGGGTCTGTGGGGGTCTGTGGGGGTCTATGGTGTTCTATGGGGGTCTGTGGGGTTCTATGGGGGTCTATGGGGTCTCACCGTGATGCCGCGGTATTGGAGGTTGACCACGGGGGGTGGTTATGGGGTCAGAGGGTTCTATGGGGTTCTATGGGGGTCTATGGGGGCCTATCGGGGCCTATGGGGGTCTATGGGGGTCTATGGGGGCCTATGGGGGTCTATGAGGTTCTATGGGGGTCTATGGGGGTCTGTGGGGGTCTATTGGGTTCTAAGGGGGTCTGTGGGGTTCTATAGGGTTTTATGTGGTTCTATGGGGTTCTATGGGGGTCTATGGGGTTCTATGGGGGTCTGTGGGGGTCTATGGGGGTCTACGGGGTTCAATGGTGTTCTATGGGGTCTTTGGGGTTCTATGGGGTTCTATGGGGGTCTGTGGGTTCTACGGGGGTCGATAGGGTTTTATGTGGTTCTATGGGGTTCTATGGGGGCCTATGGGGGTCTATGGGGGTCTATGGGGGTCTAAGGGGTTCTATGGGGTTCTATGGGGGTCTATGGGGGTCTATGGGGGCCTATGGGGGTCTATGGGGGTGAAGGTGTTCTATGGGGGTCTAAGGGGTTCTATGGGTTCTATGGGGTTCTACAGGGGTCTATAGGGTTTTATGTGGTTCTATGGGTTCTATGGGGGTCTATGGGGTTCTATGGGGTTCTATGGGGGTCTATGGGGTTCTATGGGGTTCTATGGGGTTCTATGGGGGTCTATGGGGTTCTATGGGGTTCTATGGGGGTCTATGGAGGTCTATGGGGGCCTATGGGGGTCTATGGGGGCCTATGGGGGTCTATGGGGGTCTGTGGGGTTCTATGGGGTTCTATGGGGGTCTATGGGGGTCTATGGGGTTCTATGGGGGTCTATGGGGGTCTGTGGGGGTCTATGGGGGTCTATGGGGGTCTATGGGGTTCTATGGGGGTCTGTGGGGGTCTATTGGGTTCTATGGGAGTCTAAGGGGGTCTATGGGGTTCTATGGGGGTCTATGGGGTTCTATGTGGGTCTATGGGGGTCTATGGGGGTCTATGGGGGTCTGTGGGGTTCTATGGGGGTCTATGGGGTTCTATGGGGGTCTATGGGGGTCTGTGGGTGTCTATGGGGTTCTATGGGGGTCTATGGGGGTCTATGGGGGTTCTATGGGGGTCTATGGGGGTCTATGGGGTTCTATGGGAGTCTAGGGGGGTTCTATGGGGTTCTATGGGGGTCTATGGGGGTCTGTGGGGGCCTATGGGGGTCTATGGGGTTCTATGGGGGTCTATGGGGGTCTATGGGGGTCTGTGGGGGCCTATGGGGGTCTATGGGGTTCTATGGGGGTCTAAGGGATTCTATGGGGCTCTATGGGGTTCTACAGGGGTCTATAGGGTTTTATGTGGTTCTATGGGGTTCTATGGGGGTCTATGGGGCCTATGGGGGTCTGTGGGGGTCTGTGGGGTTCTATGGGGGTCTATGGGGGTCTATGGGGGTCTGTGGGGGTCTGTGGGGGTCTGTGGGGGTCTATGGGGTTCTATGGGGGTCTATGGGGGGTCTATTGGGGGTCTGTGGGAGTCTGTGGGGGTCTATGGGGTTCTATGGGGGTCTGGGGGGGTCTGTGGGGGTCTATGGGGTTCTATGGGGGGTCTGTGGGGTTCTATGGGGGTCTGTGGGGGTCTGTGGGGGTCTATGGGGTTCTATGGGGGTCTAAGGGATTCTATGGGGCTCTATGGGGTTCTACAGGGGTCTAAAGGGTTTTATGTGGTTCTATGGGGTTCTATGGGGGTCTATGGGGGCCTATGGGGGTCTGTGGGGGTCTGTGGGGTCTGTGGGGGTCTATGGGGTTCTATGGGGGTCTATGGGGGTCTATGGGGTCTGTGGGGGTCTGTGGGGGTCTGTGGGGGTCTATGGGGGTCTATGGGGGTTCTATGGGGGCCTATGGGGGCCTATGGGGGTCTATGAGGTTCTATGGGGGTCTATAAGGCTCTGTGGGGGTCTATGGGGGTCTATGGGGTTCTATGGGGGTCTATAGGGTTTTATGTGGTTCTATGGGGTCAGAGGGGTCTAGTGGGGTCTATGGGGTTCTATGGGGGTTCTATGGGGGTCTATGGGGGCATATGGGGGCCTATGGGGGTCTATGGGGGTCTGTGGGGTTCTATGGGGGTCAATGGGGGTCTATGGGGTTCTATGGGGGTCTTTGGGGGTCTGTGGGGGTCTATGGGGTTTTATGGGGGTCTATGGGTTCTATGGGGGTCTTTGGGGGTCTATGGGGGTCTAAGGGGTTCTATGGGGGTTCTATGGGGGTCTATGGGGGTTCTATGGGGTTCTATGGGGTTCTAAGGGGGTCTGTGGGGTTCTATAAGGTTCTATGGGGGTCTAAGGGGTTCTGTGGGGTTCTATGGGGTTCTATGGGGGTCTATGGGGGCCTGTGGGGGTCTGTGGGGGTCTATGGGGGTCTGTGGGGGTCTACAGGTGTCTATAGGGTTTTATGTGGTTCTATGGGGTCAGAGGGGTCTAGGGGAGTCTATGGGGGTCTATGGGGGTCTGTGGGGGTTTATGGGGGTCTGTGGGGGTCTATAGGGGTCTATGGGGGGTCTGTGGGGTTCTATGGGGGTCTATGGGGTTCTATGGGGGTCTATGGGGGTCTAGGGGGGTCTAGGGGGTTCTATGGGGGTCTATGGAGGTCTGTGGGGGTCTATGGGGTTCTATGGGGGTCTGTGGAGTTCTATGGGGGTCCATGGGGTTCTATGGGGGTCTATGGGGGCCTATGGGGGCCTATGGGGGTCTGTGGGGGTCTATGGGGGTCTATGGGGGTCTATGTGGTTCTATGGGGTTCTATGGGGGTCTATGGGGTTCTATGGGGATCTATGGGGGTCTGTGGGGGTCTATGGGGGTCTGTGGGGGTCTGTGGGGTTCTATGGGGTCTATAGGGTTTTATGTGGTTCTATGGGGTCAGAGGGGGCTAGGGGAGTCTATGGGGGTCTATGGGGTTCAATGGGGGTCTATGGGGGTCTATGTAGGTCTATGGGGATCTATGGGGGTCTATGGGGGGTCTATAGGGGTCTATGGGGGTTCTATGGGGTTCTATGGAGTTCTATGGGGGTCTATGGGGGCCTATGAAGGCCTATGGGGGTCTATGGGGGTCTATAGGGTTCTATGGGGGCCTGTGGGGGTCTATGAGGTTCTATGGGGGTCTATGGGGGTCTAAGGGGTTCTATGGGGTTCTATGA
>NC_092856.1:815376-914041 GCF_039878825.1 Excalfactoria chinensis
CCTCCCCATGCGCCGCCTATCACAGACAGCCATCTCCTAATGCCCCGCCCCTCCCCGAGGCTCCGCCCACTCCCGAGACCACGCCCACCCAGAGGCCCCGCCCCCAATGACACACGTGCGATGCTGCGCAGTTTTATTCCCTACAGCGGCGCCGCCAGCCGCTCCAGCTGCCACGGGTTCCCGCCGCTCAGGAAGCGCAGCTCCTCTTTGCCGTCCTCCGTGCGGGCTGCGAGAGAGAAGAAGGAGCTGAGAAGGGGCACGAGGAGACCCCGGATTGCAGCCCCCAGCCCGGGCCGGCAGGCACTCACCCTTCTCGTGCTGCAGCCAGCGGCAGTGCAGGTAATAATGGTAGCAGCTCTCAAACTCGAGCTCTGTGTAGTTGGGCACGAGGATGGGGACAAAGGGATCCAGAGCATCGAAACCTTCCTGCGAGTCCAAAGGGAACGAAGGTGAGATGGAGCCCAAGGAAAAGGAGAGCACTGACTGCAGCCCTGGGGCTGAGCGCAGCTCCAAACCAAGCTCAAAGCTTAAAGGAGAGGCTGGGGCTGCTCACAGCTTAAAGGAGAGGCCGGGGCTGCTCACAGCTTAAAGGAGAGGCCGGGGCTGCTCACAGCTTAAAGGAGAGGCTGGGGCTGCTCACCTTTCCCAGCAGCTCATGGGGCAGATGGGCAGAGCTGGGCTTGAAGAGGGAACCGGTCTGGCTGAGTGTTGTCACTACGGCACCATTGCTCTGAAACAGAGGGGCAGAGCACGCTGTGAAACAAGCACGGCTTCCAGGCAGCATCTCAGCATCTCAGAGGTGCTTCAGTTTCAAAACGCTGCCTTGTGGATCCACGATAACTATATGGAATTGATCTCCTACAGCAAAACGTTCTCCTTCATTCAATAGAATCATAAACTGCAACGTCATTACCGGTCGGTAAATGCTGTGGTCTTAAGAAGTGAGTTACAAACTATGCAAGGAAGGCATCGCTGTGTATGTGAGCTGCTGTTACACTCCTACATGTACATCTGCTGCAATGCATCAGCCAGATGCTGACCCCGAGCAGTTCACTGTGCTCTCCTTCACTGAAGGAACATCGGGACAGCTGCAGCTTTACACCTGTCAGCAGGAGCTTTAATTGACAGCTGAAGGAAAGGAGCAGAACTCACCCAGTTATTCATCATCACCTTCCTCAGGTTGTACACCAACGTCAGCTCCTCTGGAGAAACCTGAAAAGAGAGGATGGTCCGACTGCTTTATGTCAGTGGGTTCTACCTGAGGAATCCATTCCTTCCCCCCAGACTTTGGAATGATCATTTCTGTGCATCATTCAGGTGCGTTTCTTCTTTGCTCTTAACCTTATTCAGCCCCAGTAAAGTCACAGAGAAGCCCCCAAACCTTCCCTGCCATCACGCTGTATCTCAGTCTTTTCCTTACTGAGACAACCTCCTTCAGTTAAACTGCCTGAAGCCCAGGCTGTATTTTGCACATCCCTCACAGCTGGTAGAGCCAAATCTGAGTTTATGTATAACGTCACAGCAGGGGTTATTCCTCAGTTAAAACAATGAGTCCCCCCTGCTCCCTCTCACAACACACACACTCACACACACACACACACACACACACTCACACTCTCTTCTTACAGGGCTTTTGTCTTCTTTCTTTAACGTCGTCCTTCCCCAGAGTGCATTGACTCCATCCACTGCCACCAGGACTCGAAACGAACCCAGACAGCTCTGCTGCTTGATCTCTTTCAGCACCACCCCAACCACATCGCTGGCGTTCTTCACTCGAGTTAAGCCCTTAGATGGGGAAAAAGGAACAAATCCTTGTTCATGCACATTGCTGGGGCACCGTCTGCCCTTCCAAAGGGGTTGGGAAGGTTTAACAGCTTTCTGAAGCACTTACAAAAGCAACCATGCATCGATATAGAAGCTGAGACAAAGTGAGGCAGCTCCTTACCTGCTCCACCACCTCTCCCAGCGGCCTGCCCTGCTCTGTGCTGTCTCGTTTGCCCCACACATATTTCTGTTGTGTTTTTATCTGTATAAGAGGACAATGGCAATTAAATCAACGCAGTAATTACAAAGGCAGCCATTCCCACAGAGGGATTTCTTGAAAGCTACATACTAGAAATGAGGGTGTTTTGTTTATGTGCTTCTCATCAATGGGCACACGCAGGCTTCACCTGAAGGTGCTCCCGGAATATAAGTACACACACACATACACGGTCCAAGAGAGGTGACCCAGAAGCTGTCAGCCCCTACAAACCTCCTTTAGGAAGTGCTCATTTGTGGTTCTGAAGTTCCGGAGCCAGAAGGAAGCCTGCAGGGGCTGATCGAGCCTCTCCTTGTTATAAGAGGACTGCATGAGCTCCTTGCAGTTCTTCACCCAAAGATGAGCTGCAAGCAAAGGAAAGCAGTTGTTTTTAGCCAAAACATACAACGTGGGTGCATCACTTCTCCTCCTCCTGCTGCCTTTATGAGAGGAGTCTGCCAGCATTAATGGACAAAGCTCTCCCGTGAGGATAAAGGTGATGCAGAGCCATCATTTTCAGTGCCCTACCCTACAGCTCAGTCTTGAGGCAGAACCTTCCCTATCAGTGCCAGGCGTGTGTGGCTGACACAGCCTTACCATCCGGGATGTGCAGCACCAGCCAGCCCTGCCTCGCGCAGAAGTGAACCACGTGGCACAGCGTCATGGTTTTCCCAGTTCCTCTCTCACCATCTCCAACGCTGCCTGTCAAGGAAAGTCTCCAACAAAATGCTTTGTGCCATTAAGCGGCTGTTAATCGCTTGGCAAAATAGAATAAGCACGAAGGTGGTAAAAGCAAGGATGGTGCTCCATCCATCCAGCAGCAAACAAGGCAGAGGAAATCCTCCTCCCTGCATCCCCCCCACACCTCAATACTCCAGAGCTGTGATTCTTGTTCCCTCAGTTGTATCAATACCATCCTTGGTGGAATAAACCCAACGTGGCTTATAGTGAGGGCTGTCAGCTTTGGGAACCTCTCAAGGTGGCTCTGCTGACAACAGATGGGGCAGGAGCAGCTCCTGAAGGACAAACCACAGTGCTCAGCATACAGCAAAACACTGCCCTCATGTGCTTGCCTTCACCTGCTTGCATTTAACTGGTGTTCCACCAGCGATAAAAGATACAAATCACGTATCTGACGACGGGGTGAGCAAAGTTGGTGTTTTTCAGGTATGTGAAAAGTTCCAGAGCAGGTTTTCGCACCATGATACAGGCTTCCTTGAAGGTCTTAATCTGAGAATAGGACAAGAATGAGGAGCCAGGAGTCAGCACATCACAGCTCTTCTAATGTGAGCCCATCTGGCCTTTCCTGGATGGCACCCATTATGCCTCAGTCCATCGTTACATCTTTGCTGCTGCTCGGTACGAGCATCTCTAATGCACTCACACAAATGTGCCTCAATGCAGAAGTACCTGCTGCTGGAAACGATAGGGCAGCCCATGTGGAAGAACAACCTTCAGCTCCTCCAGAGGAACGCTGTAATAGCGGCCTTCGTGCTGTTCACTGTGCTTGGCCTGGGGAAGCAAAGAGCAAATGGTAACAGTCTGAAATCTGACTGTTCTGCATACAGAAGATTGGGAGGGACCACTCAGTCCAAACAAGCACATGTTTTACTGCCAGTCAGAAGAACCAGCACAGTAAAGTCAGGCAGGAATTGTGGTATCAGAGAATTGCTGCCATAGGAAGTCTCCAGGCCACCTGAGTTCGTGCACAAGCTGCTGTGTTTCATAGGCACTGCGCCCTATGCTTTATGGAAGCATCTAATCCTTCACTGCTCCACTTCTCCTCCTGCTACACCTTAATAGCACCGTGATCGCCCTCAGAGCTGTCTGCCAGACTCAAACGTACTTTCTTCAAGCCCACGGGTGGATAATTTCCCTGTTACCTACTCTGTGAATAAGGAATGGCTTGACACAGGCTACCAGCAGCTGTGTTTGCTGCGTGGCACTGCTCCAGACATCAGCTTTACTCTCAGTTTTGTCACTCATCTGCTGCATAACCTCAGGCAAATTCCTCCACTCTCAGCTGCCACACCTGCTAAGTGCTCCCTACCTCCATCGCTGTGTTGAGTCACTCCGAGTTCTGCTAACAGAAAGCTATATAAAAGCAAAGCCTTATTAAAAATTTAGCTTTCCTCTGGCTTTCTTAATCCATTTTTAATGGGGTTTTTACTGCTGCACACACGTAGGAGCCCAGTCGGAACGATGAGGTTTGCTGATGAAGCAATCCAGCAGCGCCGCTCCGCTCCCCACGCAGTCTGCAGTGCTGCACATCGAGGAACCGATCAGAGAAACCAAGAGGAGATGCTGGTCGTCACCCAGCATCAGGCACGTGAAAGTCAGAATGCCAAAGCCAGTTGCCCAGCAACGTGGATTGTAGGCACAGGACAGCAGAGACAATTCGTGCCATCTGGACCCTTCTGTGAGATCTATAGAGACGCTCGGGACCACGTGAGCAAGATCATCTGCATGCTGCTGTTTCCATAGAGACCCCCAAGGAATCAGTACTGAAAGACTCCAATTACAGAGGCAGCAGAAAAGCATCTCAAAGGCTTATTCCATTCATTTATCCCACTTCATTTTGTGCTCGAGACGAAGAGTATCAGGCTGGAATTGTGCTGCTGGAGAGCCACGCTGCACTGAGGTTATCTGGGGTGTGTTCTTTTATCTCCCCCCCCCCCCCCCCCCCCCCCCAGCCAATTTGGGGAGGTTAGTCAGGGAAGAATAACCCTGGAGTTGAAATTAATGGTGTCTGATGACAAGCTAAGCCACATCTGAGCCCGTACAATATATTAACCTATTTCATCTGCACAACTATGGAGAAGGAATCAATATTTGTTCCCAGGAGCTTTGAGGCAACAGATCAGCCCCGTCTGGTTCTAAACCCAGGTCCTGTTTTAAACTGCACGGCCACAGCCCGTTTTCCTCTGGGCTGGGGAATCACCGCTTTCCTTTCTGTGGCCCAAAAGAACTCCATCCCAGGAAGCACTCCTGGCTCCACACATGCACACACTGTTGGGATGCGGGCACCTCTCATTGGCAGCAGTGAGCAGTGACTCACCGGGTCGCTCTCGTTGGTGTAGAAAATCGCTCTTGGTTTTTCTGCTGGGGTCTGGATATCCTGGCTGAGAACAGAACTGAAGCAATCCTTGGCTGCCGTGTGGAGAGCGTATCCATGGTCCAACTGAGGAGAGAGAAGTAGGATCGGACATCAGCACAGAGCTGAAGTCCCTGCAATTAGACCTGGAATCTGCCATTAGAAAGTAAAATCAACATGAAAAACCACGCTGCACTTTTCCATGCTCGCTTCTAAGCCATTTCCATCCACTTCACACACCCAGAGAGCCAAACTGGTCCCTAACCGAGTTATCCTCTTGGAGACATGGCTGTACCGGACCTTATTGCAGGGCAGTTCCCATAACATTTCTGCCCACGCTGATGATAATCCGAGCTCATAATCCATAACCACCTCAATCACTGAGAGATTAGTGCAGAGCTGCCCGCTATTTGATAGTTCTAATTACACTCCCCACACTGATTTCTGCTGGCTGTGTCCCTGCATACAGCCTCTTTCATTACAGTACTGAGAAACTGAAACAAGGCAGCTAAGCTGATTAGTTCTTCTGTCCATAGGCAAACTGTTAAAGCACGCCCATGAAGCCCAGCCAACGCAGTGAGAAAGCAAGGAGCAGAAGGACAAGCACTTCATTATGTGATGGTGGAAGAAAATATGAGTGAAATGAGATGCATTTGTCAATGAATAAAACATTTGTATACGCCAGAGGCTGTGACCAAAGCAAGCAAAACTGAAAGCCACCCTCCATGTTATGGATTGGAACAGTTGCAGGCTGTGGTTATAAACAGAGTGAGTGTTTTCCTGCTCTGTCTGTCTGCCTGGATGAGGGCGCTCATAAACTGAAGGTCAGAGACAGGAACAGCTGTTTCCATTCCACACTGCATGATGCAATTCTGCTGTCATCCCCATCCTCCTCCGGGGGTCAATTGAGCACCACAAGGGCTCAGAAGGAAGCTGTAGTGTCAGGATTTACCCCATAACCCACATTAACCACACGAGGGGGTCTTCCATCAGCACTTCAACACCTCTTTAACACCCCCTTCTCCCGTTCCTTTGGTGTTCTTTTCCTCCTGAAGTACAAACGATCAATTAGGACGTCTCATTTGGCTATTAGGACGTCTCATTTGGCTATCCTTAATCCCTGGAGGTGACTTAAAGTACAGCCTGGAGCAAGGCATGAAGATGCTCATTTAATAGGTGAGCACATCCTGCAACCATTACCACCTGTTCACCAACACACATCACTCCCAGCCCAGAATACCAGCCCTTCTCATTGTCTTTGAGCATCCCACGCTCTCACCTCCTCCAACCTCCAGCAAAGCACACTGTGTGAGCTCTGCTCAATATAGAGATGTTACTGCTCTAGGGATGTCTTCATCTCTCTGTTCCAAGGGATGAAAACTAACCAAGGGTGAACTTCAGGCTCTGCCTGTGCTTTCCTTTACGTGCATCTGGATGCAGCTCAAGAATTTGCTTGAGTAACGCTTAATGAAATCACTTTTGTAACAGGACAATCTCAGATCAGCAGAAGTTGGGCTCTCCGTGCTACAAAAGCCAGCAGCTGCTAAGCTCTGTGGAAGAAACTCCTCTTGGCTTTGCAAGGAACACAAGCATACTCCTCTCTGGGACTCATTGCACAGCTCTGCACAATCCTAATGTGCACCTGAAGTTCTCACATCCCTCCGTCATCTCCTAACGCAGCTGATCCAAGCAAGACAGTGAGGATTTGACAGCGAGTTTCCATCTGTGGAAGGGCTGTAGTTTAACTCGGATCCCTGAAATGGCAGCAAAGCATCACGTGGTGCATGGAGATTAATCATAAAGTCATGTGCCGTAAGGTGGAGCTGTTCCTACATGATGCTACGTAGCTGGGTGCTCCAGAAATGACTGCTTACTGCGTGCAGGCTGCCATGATCAACACTGTGACATCAGAATCTGCCCTCTGGAAACAAGGAGTGACACTCTTCCTCTTAAGACAGGTTCCTAATCACTAAGTACTAATGAGAAAGCATTTAAAAGGCAACAGCAAACCCAACAGCTGCAGTTCTTTACCACTGGGAAGTCATTCCAAGCTGCTCTATGGATTCATTCCACTGTGTGTAATGTAAGGAGGCTTTGCTGATAGCAGAATGCTGCCGCACTGCTGAGCCAATGTTACTGCACCCACCTGAAGCTCAGCTTCCCACCTGCTTTGGGAAGGGCTGGCTTTTTCCTTTTACCTTTTAAAGCAGCGCAGAACAAACAGATCCTCCACCTTCTAAAGAAGAACCGGTATTGAGGATGGAGAATTCTCGCATTCTGTGCATGATGGGGCGCCTAACTTCAGGCTTTTAACAGTTGTCCCATTCAAGCCCTCTTGCCCAGGCACAGATTTGCTGTCTTATATTTACACCAAGGGAAGGGAAACATAGAGGGAGGAACACCAACGAGCTGCCTCACATCCCATACAGGGAGAGGCCGCATTCTCACACCAGATGGGAAGAACTGCACTTCTTATGGTTGTAAACAGTCATTCCGGCCCACAGAACAGCTGTAATGGGGGAAGCAGCCCCTCATTCCGGCCCACAGAACAGCTGTAGCAGGGGTAGCAGCCCCATGTTGTCACACTGCTTACCTTCAGAGGACGGCAGATGAATCCTTTCACGCTCCTCAGCATTTTATCTGCAGGGAAAGGAGGGGTCGGGGGGAAGGTTCGGTTATTCCCATTGGTTTAGGTCTATTTTACCTCAGGGCAGAAATTCTTCTTCCCAACGGGCTTCAGTCCAGCCTGACGCCACAAGCAGCAGCAGAGCTGAGAGCGGTGAGCTCCGTTTGGTGCAATGCAAAGGAGCGCAGCTGCAGCAAAGCAATGCAATGCAATTTCACCTCACGGCCCGCAGCTTCCACAGCCCATCCCAGGAGGGTTTCAGAGGGCGCTTCAGGGAGGCAGCCCAGCCGCAGGAAGGCCTCACCCGCACCCCGCCGCCCCCTCAGCCCGAACGGCGCCCTCCAACAGCCCGACGGCGGGCACGGAGCCTCCTCACGGCTGGGCCGCGCCTCGGAGGCGCCTTGCGGCCTGCAGGCCCGGCCCGCTCCCCTCAGCCCGGCACTCACCGCCGGCAGCCGCCGCGCCGCGCTGACAGGATCCCCGCGAGAGCGGGCCGAGCGCGGCGCTACGGCTGCCGGGAAGGGACAAAAAGCTCAGCGCGAACGCGGCTCGACCCAAGCCGAGAGCTGCGGCCGCTTCTCGCGTTGTCCCCCCCCCCTCCCCTCAGGCCGCGCGGAGGGGGCGGGGCCACGAGCGAGGGGTGTGGCCGCCGGAGGGGGCGGGGCCTGGTCCGGGGGGGGCGGGGCGCCGGGCGCTCGCTCGCGGTGGAGCAGGAGCCGCCGCCATTTTGGTTTCGCTGCCTCGGTCGGAGCAGGGCCGAAGCGGCGGCCGCTCGGTCCGGGTCCCGCCCTGGCCCCGTCCTCGCGGGCGGCCGGGAGGATGCGGCGCGGAGGAGCCCGTCCTCGGTCCCGGCCGTGCTGTCGCTGACACGGTGAGGAGCGGGAGGGCGGGAGAGCGAGCGGGAGAGGGCGGCGGGCGGGGACTGGGGACCGCCTCAGGCCCGGAGCCCGGGGGGAGGGGAGCGGGGCCGGGAGCCGCCGGGAGGGCCGCCCCGCCCCGCGCCGCCCCGCGTCGCCCCGCGTCGCATCCCGCCGCCTTCGGCTCCCGCTGAACGCTCCAGGGCGGCCGGCGCGGCCTGCGGGGGCGGCGGGAGGGGGATCCCGGGAACGGCGGCGGCGGAGCCCTCCGGTCGGCGGAGCGGGGCCGAGCGCGGGCGGGGCGGGGGCTCCGTGACAGCCGGGAGGGGCGGAGGTTCGCTGACAGCGAAAGGAAGGCGGCGGGCCGCGAGCTGCCCCCGCTGACAGCGGCGCGGCCTGCACGGAGGCCCCGCTCCGCCCGCTGCCCGGGGCCGGGCCCGGCGCTGACAGCCGCGTTCGGAGCGATGCGGAGCGGCGGCCCCGCGGGACCCCTCGGCGTTTCGCTGCCCGGGGGCTGCCGGGAAGTTTCCCGGTGAGTTTTGGGGAGGGGGGATCACGCGGAGCCCGAGTTTCTCTTTGCTTCGGGTGGCAACGCGGGGCGGCCGGGGGGGGGGCCCGGCTGGAAGATGGGGCCGGTTCCACGTGGGGGTGTTTTGTTGCACGTTGGGGTGCTGGTTGGGTTGGCTCAGCACCCCGCGGGTCTCTGTGGTTGTGTGCCGTCCCCCCCCCCCCCAAATCAAGCTCTGCAAAACGCCCTCCTATTGCACCCCCTTCCATTGCGATTTCGGTCCCGTTTATGAGCTTGGATGTGATGGTTGAGCCTCGTGGTTCGCAGCTTTACCCGTTTCTCGGCTCAGAAGCCAAAACGTGTTGCTGTCCTTTACTTTGTGCTGTGTAACTTGTGCAGTGTGTGCCTCTCCTGTAGGGATCCTGCTTTGCCCGGGGGTTGGATGAGTTGGTTTCCCCTTCTGACCCCTGGAACTCCACCATAATGTGAATCTCCAGCCTCAATAACTTCTGTTTCTCACCCTCGGTTTGTGGTTCCTTCACCCCGTTAATTACTCTGTAGACAAGTAGAAAGAGCCTGGAATGTGGGTTTCTATCCGATGGCCTCAGGGTGTGTATTCCCTGCCTTGGGAGCTGTGTGCTGTCAGGAGCTGAATAAGAAGCACAGCAGTGGGTTCCTGGTGCCATGGGGAGATGTGGGGAGCTGGAACTGCAGGGCTTGCTGCTGTGTCTGCTCTGACTTCATGGTCACACATTGAAATACATACAAAGTACCTCTTTGCATTTGCTTGCTCTGCTGAGCTCACCTGCATTGAGGATGTGGGACATGATGTAAAGGGGAGCTGTGCTGCACATGGTCATCTGTGAGGATCCAGAGGCCATCCCCAATGCTGCTGCCTGGTGTGAATGGGGAACTTCCAGCAGCTGGTTGAACATATGGGTGGAGATGGGCTCTAAAATCATCGTCTGTTTGCCTACTTGAGTTCTGAAGGAGCGTCCTTACTGGAAAACGAAAGCTTTGGTGGCTGCTGTGAGCTCTGTGATGCTGGGAGACGCTGGAAGGGATGGGGAGGATCTTGTGGATCGTGGTTTCCAAACTAAAATCATCCAACTTTTTGGCCTCCAGTTACATTTGGTTACTACAGGCAGTCAGAAGCTCACGGTGTCATAGCAATAATGAACAGCAAACAGAAATGAAGTCGTAATTGACTAAAGGAAGAGACTTGCTTTAAGGAGTTTCGAGGCATCTTTGAGGGTGACAGGAGGGGTTTAAATGTTTGGCTTGTTAGGCAGCTTTATGGATAGAAACTGCAATGCAGTGTCACAGGAGAAAGGTGGATGTAGCCCATATGCTTACATAGCAGCTGCTTTTAAGGAGGTGGTGCTGTTGTATGGGCTGTTGACTATCTGTGCTGAGTTGGATGCGGCCAGCACAGCATTGAGAATCAATAAGACAACCATCATCCTGCTCAGCCTTTAGTCCCTGGCAGCACCTGTCTGAAGAGGTGTGAAAGTGCTTCTGTTTGGTGAGGAGGTGGTTTGAGATCTATAGGATCTATGGGGTAAGTGGCTGAAAGTTCAGTGTGTTTCCCTTTGGGGAGGTGGGGAGGATGGTGATCTGTGTGTCCATGCAGTTATTTGGTGCTGGAGAGTCCCTGAACTGAAGATCCTATGGATGAAAGCTGTTGGGATAGAGTGGGAGGTGGAGGTTTGTAACATCGTGTGTGGGTGTTGATATGGAAAGAGCTGTGGGTCTGCAGAACGTGAGCACTGGGGGAGGAATGGGACCTGGTGCATGGTGCCATTGCTTCTGGGCTTAGGGAATGGTGTGGTTAAATGACAGCAAGCAAGCAAGCTCATACCCCTGAAGTGTGGGTATGAGCAGTTGGGATCCATTGCTTTAAGGTCCCCTTAGTCTGACTGGGCACTGCAGGTGGGTGCAGCGAAGCTCATTCATAGTGGGGATCTCCTCTGGGAGTGGTGCTCTGTGAGTCCATAGTCCACTTCTCTGAGCTGATGGTGTCATGATGAGTGTCTGGGTGCTAATGGGACACACGTGGGAAGGAAGGCACGCATCCTTCAGGTATATGGGATCATCTTTTGTCCCGAAAGCACCAAATCTTGGGTGTTTTGGGGGTAGATTCATTGGAAGCTGCTCCAGCTGCCTCTGGGTTGTGACTTTGTTATCCAGCTGCTCCATTATGTTACATCCATGAGAAGATTTTAAGGCTGCTAGAGGAACCACGAAGGTCCTAAGGGTTGTGGGGAGCATCTGGAGAGTGAAGGATGCCACAGAAAATGGCATAACTTAAGAAAGAAGCTGAAAAAAGGCTATAAAAAAGACCATACACCGGTGAAACAGAAGGCACTGAGGGGTAGGAGCAGTTCAGGAACCAAAGTGCTGCGATGGGGAAGCCTGAACTTGGTGGGGTGAGGAAGAAAAAAAAACCCCATTATTGGTATTGAAAGGGATGAGATGCAATCAGTCCATGGTTATGAAAACGATCAAATTGGCAGACACATTCTGTATGAATTAGAGTGGGATAATTGGAGAGTCAGAGAGAAGAAGATTACAGTGATCAAGGCAAAATGATGATTAGGTCCGGGATTAGCATTTTTTGTTGTCTGTGCAGAGTGGAATTAATGGCTAAATGAAATGACCTGCTACGTGTTGATGAGAACCATCGAGTTGGGGACTTGGTCTCTGGGATGGTTCTGGGTCCCCTTAAGGTGGATTGAGATGGACCGCCTTGCAGCCTCAGGCTCTGAAGGCTCCCATTGGTCCTGCAGCTGATGGAGCTGCAGTGTGGGTGTCATTCCTCATCTGTGCAAAGGAAATGTGCAGCCAGGTGCAGCAGTGCTGGCGCTGCTGCTTTGATTCAGCTCGGTTATAGATTTGAAGCTCATTAATTAATTGTGTTTGTAGGAATGGGACTGAAGGGTTGTGGCTGCTCTGGGCTGCGGTTACCTGAACGGAGAAGGAAACATATGCATGGATAAAGATTTGGGACTTCAATTGCATCACAACCTGTAGGAACCACTTCTTGAAAGCAAATAATTCTCAGCTAATCCATGAGTTGTTGTTAATGAAGTGCTGGCCAGTTTTCCTTGCTGTGTCAGCATGTGGATCCCTCTTCCATTGACACGACGTTGCCCAATGGCTTCTGCCTGGTACTGATTTGCTTTGAGTCCCTTGTGTCACCCCACGGGTTCTTTGAATGATTTTAATCTGGTTGCAAGCTGGAGGTTTCACCAACTTCCCTCCAGCCTCCTGAGTAATAACAGCATTGCTGATTGTTTGGGGATGTTCTTATTGAGAGATGATAGCTGTAGATGCAGCCCTTGTATTAGTTTGTTCCCAAAGTTCCCTTTGCTCTCCCATGGTTGGTAGGTTAAATATACACACCTCAGTGTCCCAGTGATGGACAGAAGTGTGGACTTCTCTCTTCCCATGTTCCTTTAGGTTCAAATGAAGATGCTTATTTATTTTCCACGTTCTCCCTTGTTCCCAGTCATTGCAAAGTCTAAGCAGGCATTGCAGCCCATCTCAGAGCTTCCCGACATAGCATTGCTTTCTGATCACTTGTTACTGCTCAGTTCCCTTCTGCTCTCAAACTGGAGTTTACCTCTGTCTTCTTTTTCCTTTTGCAGAGTAAAAGATGCCGGCTGCCACTAATAGAACTGATCTTCTGTGGAACATATCGCCGTAAATCTTCCCTACAGTTACCCGAAGGCTTGGACTCCGCCTGTGATGGACCCTCGGAATACTGCTATGTTAGGCTTGGGCTCTGATTCTGAAGGGTTTGCTGGGAAAAGCCCCTCTCTGGTAAACATTGGCACGTTGGTGGGAAAGGGAGACGTAGACCTGGAAAGCTGCACCAAGGAAGAAGAAGAAGGTGAGAAGAATCGGGAGGGGAACGGTGTGGAGAATGGGAAGAAGGAGGCTCTGGTTGATGCACAGCAACAGTTTTCAGTGAAAGAAACAAACTTTACAGAGGGAAACTTGAAACTGAAGATTGGTCTCCAAGCAAAGAGAACAAAAAAGCCTCCTAAAAACCTTGAGAATTATGTGTGCCGGCCTGCAATAAAAACCAGCATCAAGCAACCACGAAGGCCACCAAAGAGCGGGAAGATGACAGATGAGAAGAATGAGCACTGTCCTTCAAAACAGGTGAGTGGTTTGTTTGGTCAGTAACCTAAATGTAGAGTATAGGGCAGCTCTGGTTCATCTCTTCAATCCCAATTCTCCTCACTTAAAACAGTTTCAGGTCCCACACCAACAGTCCTGCAGTTCAGATGCTCTGCTCTCTCTCTGACACCGTGCTGGTGTGTTGGAGAAGTTGTTGAACTCCGTTCCCTGATGGTTGGAGCGATGCTTTACAGCATCCTGCTGATTTCCAGCATGAGATCAAATGTGTTTTTCTAGAAACAAATGGTAAACGGCCTTTAAAACCGCCGCATGTTTTGAATATTACACCAAAGGGATCTCTTTTTTTTTTCCGCACTGTGATGAAATAAAACAAGTTGTAGCACTGGAAATTACGCTTCGGCAAATGAAATTGATCCCTTAATCTTTCCTTTCTGTAGAGAGGAGGTGAGGAGAAGCAATTCTGTGAGCGATTCGGAGCAAGCTGTGACAATCTTTGTAGCTGTGAGACTGAACTGTCCGTGCTTTGGAAGGAGGAACTGAGTGGGAATTCAGCACATGCAGTGTGCTGTTAGCTGCCAAGGCACAAAGAGAAGTAGTAGAAATCCTTCTCTTGGAAGAACAGTGTAAAAAGAATAGGAAGGTGCTTTGCACTCCCATCTCTGGATGGGATCTCAAGCTGAAAGGGCTCCTAAAACTCAGGGAGTATCTTCAGCTGTGCCAACAGATGGTTCCTCTCCATTCATTACGATGAGTGGTGGGTGAGTTTGTTTGGTTTGTCTTCCAGAAATGTGAAGGTAACAAAGCTTAACAGCCTTTGAAAGAGGAAAAGAAGGGGGAAAAAAAAGCAGGAAAAAAATGGCAGTGTGTCTGTTTTTCCATTCCATATTTACAGATAAACACAAACTTGGCTTCTGTTGGTTTTAGATGAGCAGTTCAATGATGTGAAGGCATAGAGAGGCACTGCAGAGTCGCATTGCTGAAGTTTTAGATAATAGGAGGGTAAGAAGCGATAGTAACATAGCTACAGTCTGCTGCAACTCTAAAATAGGGTGTGCAGGCTGGGACATGCCTTTCTGCTTCATCTTATTTCTTTGTTAAAGTGCTGAGTGCAGCACTCTGTCCTTCTGTATCTTGCCTTTGGTTAGGCAGGGAAGGGTGCTGATGAGATCACAGCCACCAAGTGAAAAACTCTGGGCAGAAAGGTAACGAAGCTGAGTAAATGTTTTGGTTCATTTTCTTTGGAGTGGCTCAAGAGTGTTTTCTGCAGGATGTGGGACATCAGTTCTTGGCTTAGACTGATGATGAGCTTCATGTAAGGCAGCTTCCAGCACCAGGGACAGAATGAAAGCGTGGGACCAGATAGCATTTGGAGAGCTGCATGTGAACAGGGCCAAACACTGAAGCTTTCAAGTGCTGTACTCATCGAAAGCACTCTGTAATGTATTTTGGACTTCAGGTTACACCTTCCCCTGTCGTGCAGTGATTGTTTGCACAACAGAAGTCATTTCAGGAAAGCCCAGCACCCTTTTGTCCCCATGCTTTAGGGTATTGGGCTGTTCCCCACCCCCAGCTGCAGGTTTGGTGAGTATAAGGGTGGGTAAATGGGGGGGGGGGGAAACGAGGGGGGAAGTTCCTGAAATGTGACGCTCCAGCAGAATTTACATAAGATTGCAGCTGCCATAGAAAAAGCTGGGCTAAGTGCCAAACTATTCTCTGTAGACCACAGTCTCTTTTTTTCCACCACAGCTAAAAAATCAGTAGCCCAATATGACTATGGGTGGGTTTTGTTCTGCTGCTGCGTTTGGAGGCATCCAGCCTCTACCGATGCTCCTGCCCACCCTTCCCCAGGAGGAGAACTTTGATCAGAGATCCATCACTGTTCTTGGGAAACCTTGTTTGTTTTCTGAAAACACACTCAGGCTGGTAGGTGGTGGTGGGTAACGTCAGTGACATTTTGCTTCTGGTGCATCAAGGATTATAAGTGTGAGCCCAGCAGAGATCCAGGCAGCGCTCAGGGCTCATTTCAGGCAGGTGGAGTGACCTGCTTTGATTAGTTTTTGGGTAACTTACATTAATATACTTAGAACTCGTGTGTATAAGCATTGTGACCGGTGCTGGTACAGTTGTACTGATGCTGTTAAGCTGAAAGAGTTGCTTATTTCCTCAGTGCATGAGCAGTGTGTTCAAGTTTCTTGCTTTCCGTACTCGTTATTCCCAAAGTTCCTGGCTGTGCACTACTTAAGTTGAATTTTCATTGTCACTTTAGAGCAATCTTATCCTTTCTGTGTGATACGCCTTAGTGATAAGAATACCTCCCATTAACAGAAGCTTTTAATAATACAGAACTACAAGAAGGAACTCTGTGATTAAGGCTGATCAAAAAGATTACTTTAATACTATTCATTGAAGATCTCTGGGACTCACAATCTCCCCGTACCTACAGCTTGTCTGAGATCCCTGGTTGCAGTGGTTGGAATTCAGGTTTGGAACCATGTTGTGGGTCATGCTGACTCAGTAGCTTCCATTGAGTGCCAGCAAGCAGTACCTCTGGCTCTGGCCCTGCAGAAAAGTGGCAGATGAGCACGTCTGTGCACTGCAGAAGCTCTGACAGCTCAGGCAACACGTGTTATCCAAGCAACTATTGCCCATCTCTAGGAAATAATGTCAGACTGAATCCAGCTTGCAGTCTTCTGTTGGAGTGGTGCTGGCATAGCTTGCTGAGTAAATACTTCATTCACGAGCAGCACCAAAGTTTGTCAGATGATTTCTAAGGAGCCCAGGCTGTGTCTTCCTTCAGCATAATTAGATATTCGCCAACTATAGTTAGAGTTTTCTAAACTGTAATCCATCCAGTGCTGACTGTAATTAAGTACAGTAAGTACCAAACAACTGTCTTACTTGCTTTTATTGGAGAGGGATGGATGAGGATGGCACTGATGCCTCTCTGTTTAATTCTTGAGATGGTGTGCCCTGTAATGTCTTGAAACTGCGTGTACATGTAATTATAAGGGATGGGAATCTCTCATTCTTAGGCCCAGATTGGAGTGAATATATCCGTGCATTTCAAAGATGTGCTCTGTGTGAAAAGTATGTCCTTCGAAGGAAGAATTGTTGTCAGGTTCCTAATGGAATTTGTTGAGGTAGTGGGTCTTTGTGCTCTATTCCTAAAGGATTTCTCTTTTTATTAACTTGTAGGACCCTTCAAAGTCGTACAAGAAAGCTGGAGAAGTTACAACAGTTGAATTACATGTGGAAGAAGGTATACAAGTAGAAACAAATCCCTTACCTAAGAAAGTTTCCCCATTGCACACTGAAATGACAGATTATATAAAGTCATCTCCTCCGACTCTTATCAGTAGCCATAATTCTGACTTAAAGGATAGAACACAGATTAACGGAGCAACAACTGTAACAGAGAAATTGGCTCAACTTATTGCAACTTGTCCTCCTTCAAAGTCTTCCAAAACAAAGCAGAAGAAGCCTGGGAGTGGAACTGCATCTGGTTTGGTTAAAGACTCTGGGAAGAAGCTGCCAGGAACCATTCCTACAAGCGGGATAGTTAATAAAGATTTGGTAAAGAAGTTGCCAGGATCTGGTATTGCTGTCGGATTGGTTAGTAAGGACTCAGGGAAGAAGCCATTAGGGATTGGTAGCGCAGCCATATTGGTTAGCAAAGACTCTGGGAAGAAGCCACAAGGGATCGGCCCGTTAATAGGATTGGTTAACAAGGACTCTGGAAAGAGGCTGTCAGGGATCAGCACTCCACCTGGGTTAGTTAGCAAGGACTCTGGGAAGAAACAGCCGATGGCCAGCTCTGCGGTTGGATTAATTAACAAAGATGTTGGGAGGAAGTTTCCAGGTATCAGCACTCCAACCGGACTGACTAATAAGGAGTCTGCAAAGAAGCCAGCGGGGATCAGCGCTCCAGCTGGACTGATTAACAAAGATGCTGGGAAGAAGTTGCTGGGAATAAGTAGTCCTGCAGGATTGGTTAGCAAGGATACTGGGAGGAAAATGCCAGGGAATGGCAATGCCACGGCTCTGACTAACAAAGACTCTGGCAGGAAGACACCAGGGATTGGCAGCCCAGTGGGACCGGTTAACAAGGACTCTGGGAGGAAGATAGTAGGCATTAGCAGCCCGGTGGGATTGGTTAGCAAGGACTCTGGAAAGAAGCCAACGGGAATCAGCACTCCGGTGGGTTTGGTTAACAAGGACTCTGGAACTCTGAAAGCAGACTCCCTTATGCCTGCCTCAGAGCCCTTTAAGCTTCCTTGCAATTCAAACCTCGAAAGCCACGATGCTACGGATTTACTGAAAGAAAATACTAGCAGCAAAACATTTGAGAAGCACATTGTGAGGCAGAGCAAAGAAAGCATCTTGGATAAATTTTCAATTCGGAAAGAAATCGCTGATGTAGGCAAAGAAATGTTTAATGAAGGAATCTGTGTCCCACAGGATGGTTACTCAGCCAGCGAGAAAGGGATTTATGAAACATCTAAGCATGAAAAACAGCCTCCGGTCTATTGCACTTCACCAGACTTCAGGACAGGAGGTGCTTCGGATGTATCCACAGCCAAGTCCCCATTTAGTGCAGTAGGAGAGGGAAATCTCCCGTCGCCTTCACCCACAGTGTCTGTTACCACCTTAAACAGGAGCCTCTCAGCAGCATCTTCGCAGTTAGCATCCAACACGCTGCATCTGAGCTCCACGGCTGATCTCTTAGAAGGTATTTCAGATCAGATTGGCAAAACTCAGTTTTCTCCTGACAGTACGCTTCTAAATATAAACAGAACGTTGAACCATGCTCTGAGCACCGATTTTAAAGGTGCTGATAAAGACCTGAGTGAATCAAAAGCTACTTATGTAGAAACTTCGAGAACCAGCCCTTCTATAGGGAAAAAGCCCATTTTGGCAGCTGAAACGAGCATTCATGCTACTGTCACCCCTTCAGTAGTGAGTTTTACCAGCTTGTTTAGTAGCAAGCAGTTCCTAAAGATCGGTGCAATAGCAGCATCAGATAAATCCTGCCAAGGAGCAAAAAATCTGAGCACTAGTCAGCAATCCAAACCTTTAAAGAAAAGGAAAGGAAGGAAGCCACGATGGACTAAAGTGGTGTCGAGAAGCACATGCCGGCCTCCGAAGGGTCTGGAACTAGAAAGGTCAGAGCTTTTTAAAAACATTTCATACAGTGCACTATCCAACAGTAACTTGGAGCAGGCCAAATTCTTAAAAAACATAGGGTCGTCTTCATTCGTGGAGCACGAATTCGTTAAGCATCAGCTGCCAAAACTGAATGAGGGTAGTGGACAGTCTCTTGCACTGCTAACCGAGTCTGACAAGCAGACTCCAAAGTTCTACAGTGCACACAAACAACCTTCAAGTTTGTGTATGTCGGATGATTTCTTACCTGACATGTATAAACCTAAAAGAGGAAGACCTAAATCCAAGGAGATGCCCGAGCTTGAAGGTCCCCCCAAAAGAACTCTAAAGATCCCAGCGTCAAAAGTCTTTTCGGTGCAGTCAAAAGAAGAGCAAGAACCTCCCATTTTGCAGCCCGAGGTGGAAATTCCTTCCCTAAAGCAGAGTTTATCGGGACAAGCTTTTCCTAAAAAGAGGGGGAGGCCTAAAAGGCAGATGAGGTCATCGATCAAAATGAAGCCGCCGATTCTTTCTGTAGCACCTTTTGTTGGAACAGAAAGCTCAAACAAGATAGAATCTGAAAGCGATCAGCATCGGAGCGGGGAGTTTTTTGAGAGAAAGGACCAGCTCCGAGGACCAGAAGATGTCCAAAAACCTAATATTTGTAGCATGAGTGATTTGGAAGGAGACTCAGACAGAAAAGTTGCCAAGAGAAACAACGGGCAGTTAATGAAAACTATTATTCGGAAAATAAATAAAATGAAAACTTTGAAGAGAAAGAAACTTTTGAATCAGATTCTCTCGAGTACGGTGGAACCAAATAAAGGGAAAGTGCAATCTAAGCTCCACAACACGGTGTCGACACTCGCCGCCACTTTCGGTTCAAAATTAGGCCAGCAAATTAACGTCAGCAAGAAAGGAACGATTTACATAGGAAAAAGGAGGGGAAGGAAACCCAAAGCTGTCCTGAACGGTATTTTAACTAGTAATTCTGCCAGTCTGACAGTTCTTGAGAAATCTTCTCAGCAAACTCCCGGCACATCCTTTGGCCAAGTACTTCCCCACTTGCTGCCTTCAGCAGCCAATAACTCCGAGATTCTCCCCTCCCCTGTTTGCTCTCAGTCCTCTGCAGTCAGTGGGGGGCAGAGCCCCGTCAGCAGCGACGCGGGATTCATCGAGCCCAGCTCAGTGCCGTACTTGCACATCCACTCCAGGCAAGGAAGCGTTGTTCAGACACTCGCAATGAAGAAAGCTGCTAAGGGAAGGAGGAGATTATCTCCACCCACGTTGTTGCCAAACTCTCCTTCTCACTTGAGTGAGCTGACGTCGCTGAAAGAAGCCACTCCTTCCCCCGTGAGCGAATCTCACAGCGATGAGACCATACCCAGCGACAGCGGGATAGGAACAGATAACAACAGCACTTCGGATCGAGCCGAGAAGTTCTGTGGGCAGAAGAAGAAGAGGCATTCGTTTGATCACGTTTCTCTTATCGCACCCGAAGCTTCCACGGTTTTAAGTAATCTCAAAGAAAAGCATAAACACAAATGCAAGCGCCGGAGTCACGATTACCTCAGTTATGACAAAATGAAGAGGCAGAAGAGGAAAAGGAAAAAGAAGTATCCTCAGCTTCGAGGTAGGCAGGACCCGGATTTCCTGGCTGAATTGGAAGAATTAATCAGTCGATTAAGTGAAATTAGAATAACCCACAGAAGTCACCATTTTATACCCCGAGATCTCCTGCCTACCATTTTCCGGATCAATTTCAATAGTTTCTATACTCACCCTACTTTTCCTTTAGATCCGTTGCACTACATTAGGAAACCTGATTTAAAGAAGAAGAGAGGCAGGCCTCCGAAAATGCGGGAGGCTATGGCAGAAATGCCTTTCATGCATAGCCTCAGCTTTCCTCTCTCCAGCACCGGGTTCTATCCCTCCTATGGCATGCCTTACTCTCCTTCCCCCCTCGCAGCTGCTCCCATAGGCTTAGGTTATTACGGAAGGTACCCCCCGACTCTTTATCCCCCACCACCTTCTCCTTCTTTCACCACCCCGCTGCCACCACCCTCCTACATGCATACAGGCCATTTGCTTCTCAATCCCACCAAATACCACAAGAAAAAGCATAAACTTTTACGGCAGGAGGCTTTCCTCACCACGAGTAGGACTCCGCTCTTGTCCATGAGCACGTACCCCAGCGTTCCACCCGAGATGGCTTATGGCTGGATGCTGGAACACAAGCACAGGCATCGCCACAAACACAGAGAGCATCGTACTTCCGAGCAGCAGCAGGTTTCCATGGACACCATCACGGCTAATAGCTCTTCAAGAACAGTTCTGGAGTCCTTGAAGCGCTACAGATTTGGGAAAGAGGCTGTCGGTGAGAGGTACAAACATAAGGAGAAACACAGATGTCACATGTCTTGTCCCCACCTGTCGCCTTCAAAGGGATTGCTAAGCAGAGATGAACAGTGGGTCCGGAGGGAGCCTTCGGAGTCTAATTCCTTAGCACTGGGGTTGCAGACGCCGTTACAGATAGACTGCTCAGACAGCTCCCCAGGTCTGTCCCTGGGGGGATTTACTCCCAGCTCCGAGCCGGCCAGCAGCGACGAACACACCAATCTTTTCACAAGTGCAATAGGCAGCTGCAGAGTCACAAACTCTACCAGCACCAATGGACGTAAAAAACTAACTGACAGCCCTGGACTCTTCAGTGCACAGGACAGCTCGCTAAATCGACCACTCCGAAAGGAACCGTTGCCTTCTATTGAAAAGGCACTGCAGCCACTGTCAGGTAAGGGAGCTCTCATTGTATCACCTCATGAGTCTTGTGACGGTAAGCTCTAAAGCAGCTTGCACTGGGAAAGGCAGGCAGAGATAGCTTTGGCTTTGTGGCACTTTTTCTGTGTTGGATTTTAGGGCTACCGTTGTTGTTTTGATGGAGGGTTTCTGTTGTGGCAGTGCGCTGTTCTGCTCAGCTTCTGGCACAGATTAATGGGAAGTCTCCTGTGTACGGGACTGCCTAAGTACCTTTTCCCACCAGATTTGCTTTGCTTAGTTGTTGAAGCATACAAAGTTTTCTAGGGGTGTTTTCTCATTCCAAAGTCTTTTCTTTTTCCTTATGATTTCTGATCATTTTTGATACCATAGAAACCATCTTTCTACTTGTTTTGGAGTTTGATGGATTGATTTTAGGCTAGCTATGGGTACTACTACTGTGAGCAACTTTGCCATTAAAGAAGATGTTTCATATTTCTTTCATGACCCAATTTGAGGTGTTTTGATCATCCTTCCTATAGTGTAGCTTTGATCCCTGACTTGAGGCTTTTTGCAGTACCTCCAAACAGTTGCAAAATGATCCTGGGGATGCCCAAGACCAAACACTGTAACGACTGTTTTATTCCTAGCTAGGAAGCTCATCTTACATACATCCCTAGATGCAACTGAAACAGAACTGAGACTGAGCACAGAAAATGGCAGTGGCACCAGCAGAGGATTTGCTGTTCAAGGACCTCCATTCTGCCGTGCTAAAAAATGCTGAGCGTTTCTCCTCCTTTACTCTGATTCTGGCCTATGTTCTCCCTTGTAAATGTAAATCCTCTGCCCCAAACCGCTTGTGACTAATAGCTCACAGCGAGAGCTTGGGGAGCAGCTCACTGTCAGTAAGGAATGTTACCTCCTCATGTTCCTTGCGTTCATTTTCCTCCTTTGCTTGTAAGGCTTCCATTCTGATGCCTCCTACCGCCTCGCCTGCATTCCTATTACCCTCCAATACGAGGAAAGTAAGGTACATCTGCATACAGTTCTGATAAGATAAAGACAGAATTGTAGCATTTTTACATCTCTGCTGCTAAAACGACGTCGGGGGGGTGTCAGGAGAAAGCAGGATAGCTGTAACATCTGCTGAGAGGGAGAGAAGAACACAGAGCTCAGTCACCAAAGGGTTACACGCAGCTCAGAGGAGAATGGTTGTGGTAGCTCGTGTAGTTCTGGGAATTTCCTGAGGAATTCCATTACAGTGAATGATCTGACTTGGGTTTTTATGAGGAACAGCCTAATTAGAGATGTTTTAGGCTGAAACCTGCTAGCAAAGGCTCTGAATCACTCTCCCTCTTAGGGTGTGTTTATTTGGTTCATCAGATGCAGCGTATCACTTTCAGTAAGTGTATTTCTCGTGATTGGAACCAGCTGTTTGTGTTGTGGGACCAGCTTCCAGCTCAGCATTCAGCTCATTCACAAGGAGCTCCTGATGCCCGCATCGTCTCCATGCTGTACATCGGAGGGCTTAGACTGCATCTAGAAGAAAAAGCTTCTCTTTTTTTTTCCCCCTTTAGATCAATGGCAAGTTGCATAGCTGGCTTTGTTTGTAATCTGTGCTGCTGAATTGTGATTGTGTGGCCATTACTGTGAAAGACTTGGGTCCTATTTTTGTGTACTGCGGAAAATAGAGCAGATGAAGGGAAAATGTGGTGCATCGAGGATGGGGTTTTTTATGTTTATTGAACCGGATGCAGCCGAGGTGCGTGATGGAGGGAACACAGAGCGAGAGCTGTTAAAGGAAGCAGTGGGAGAGCAGCATCAGGCAATTTTATGCCCTTTGTGATCCACAAAAGGGGGGATATTCATCGTAATTTATCTCAGAAATACCTTGTGTGGAAAACACCCTGCATTTCCACGGGGCTTTGAACACAAACCCTGCACGGCTGCCTTCCTTGGCAGATACTTTCAGTCGTCTTAGCTGATGTCTGACGCTCTGGGGTTGGATCAGAACTGTAATTGCGATGCTGTGTTTTGGCACGCGGGACTGGGTGGACGAATGGTGGTGTTTAACAGGAGATGCAGCTCAGAGAGGTGTTTCAAGATGTGTAGCTTCACACAGTCCATACTCAGGAGCCAACAGGAAGATCATGAGGCTGCTTTAAGTGGGGCTTCAGCAGAGCAGCCACTTGTGGGCAGTGCTGTATGGGGCTTCTTCTGGGAGCCACCACAGCATCACAGCACGAATTGCTTTGCACAGTTGGTTGCTCATTTTAAGGTGGTCTCACGGTGCTTGGAGTGAAGGGGAGCCTAGAGAAGCTGTTTGGTGGAGACCAATCTGTTTGAAACTCCCTTCATCCTATTGAAAACCCAAAGGAGAGGTTTGAGGCAAACGTCAGTCAGCGTGACAGAACATGTGTGCGCCCAAAGCTCAGAGATTGTCAACCTCCGTGTTCAAATGCGAGCTATTTTAGCTGCAGATTTGCCTATTTCAGGTCACGAAGCTGCGCTGTACGCTGTGCCCGACCCGAGGGCTGAGCGGCGGCGGGCGGCAGCGCGGGGCAGGGCCGTGGGCAACGGCGCCGCCTGGCGGCAAGGCCGGGCCTAGCACCGCCGGGGCCTGCACCTCCACCTGGGCCTAGCGCTGCAGCATGGGCATAGCACCTGCCGGACCCCAGGCCTAGTGCTGCCTGACCCCAGGCCTAGTGCCTACCTGACCCCAGGCCTAGCACTGCAGCCCAGGCCTCGTGCTGTCTGACCCCAGGCCTAGTGTCACAGCCTGAGCTTGACACCTGCCTGACCCTGGGCCTAGTGCTGCAGCCCCAGCTTAGCACTGCCTGAGCCTGTGCCTAGTGTGGCAGTATGGGCCTAGTGTGGCAGTATGGCCCTAGTGTGGCAGTATGGGCCTAGTGTGGCAGTATGAGCCTAGTGTGGCAGTATGGGCCTAGTGTGGCAGTATGGGCCTAGTGTTGCCTGACCTTGGGCCTGTTGTCTGCCTAACTGCAGGCCTGGTGCTGCCTGACCCCAGGCCTAGCACAGCACCTTGAGCCGAACACTTGCTGAACTCCATCAGGGCTCAGCCTCTGTCACCCCAGGGCCTGGCTGTGCAGCTGAGACCCCGCAGGGGCTGAAAGGCTCCTGCCTGCTGAGGTTGGGCAGCTGAGGGGGGTGAGCAGTTACATCTCTGAAGAAGGAATCCTCCATGTGTGGTCATCTGTAAGAAACCCCAGTGACAAGCTGCTCTGTAATGAAGCAGCTCTTTAAATTCCTTTCACCTGTCTTTTTTTTTCCTGTTGAAACTTATTATAACATCTTTGTGCTTATAGCAGTTAGCTTTTATTTCCCTTTTTTCCCTTTTATTTTTTTTTCCTGAGGTCTCAGGGCATTTATTTTAATCTATGCAGTATGAAATCAATATCTCTTGTAGTTCCTCACTAGGAAAATTGATCCAGGGATAAGAAGACAATTGTTCTTTCTAATATTAAGCAACTGCATGTGGTCTCCCTGCAGAGTTCCACTGCAGCTTCCTTCTTCGCTTATGTTGTCAGAGCAGCCCCTACAGAAACACGCTCGGAGCCCACCAGCTTTATGCCATGAAGGGAAGTGGGGAGTTCTCCACACAGAGACATTTAACTTGCAGCTCAGGACAATGTCCAGTGAAAAATTAAATCCGGTGCTTCTGCTTTGTCAGAAAGTTGGAATATTTGGGCAGTGGTGTTGTTTACTTCGTCTCTCAGTCAAACATTTCTTAGGTGTTACACCACAGGGTAATAATAATCATGAAAGTCCTGGGCTTCTCAGTACAAGAAAGGCATGGGTGTACTGCAGGGAGCGCAGTGACAAGCCACAGAGGTGACTAAGGGCTTGGGAATTCCATCATACAAACAGAGATGGGACTGCTCAGCCTGTGGAAGAGAAAGCTCAGGGGAGATCTTATCAGTGTTGCATAGACTTGATGGCAGGGAATAAAGAAAAGGGAACCGAATCCAGCATTGCATGGTGAGAGGAAAAGGGGCAGCCAGGCATTAAGTCAAACACAGGAAGTTCTGGCCATATAGAAGGGAAAAAATGTTTAATCATAAGGGGGATTGAACTCCGGTTTGGATTGCCTAGGAAGGTTTTGGAGTCCCTGTGGACACGTTGGAAACTTGACACGGTGGCTGTCTGGGTCCGCAGAAGTCCTTTCCAACCTCAGCTGTTCTGTGAAGATGAAATGGGAGAGGAGTTCATTTGAAAGCAGGGATGTGTCGGGGTGTTTTGATTGTGTTGGTGTTGGCTTTTTTTACTTTAAAGCTACTCCCCAGATACGAAGTGTCTCTTCCTCATGCATTGCTTTACTGTTCCATATGTGCCATTGCCCTGCGAGAAATGCTGTCGTGATGGTGGGGATCCTTCTGCAACTACTGACATTGTCACAAGGAAGTGTTCTTAATGCTAAAAAACACATACATATATACTCTTAGTTGTATTATTTAGCATCTGCATTGTGTTTTACTGGCACTGCCAGACTGAAGTGATTTTTTTTGTGTGTGCTTTTGTCTTCCCTGATCTGCTTTTCAGGCGCTCTGCCAACACAGGACAAACCTTCCCAGAGGCAGTCAGAGAGCACAAATTGCAGCCCTTCCAGAAAGAGATCAACATCTGAGAGCACATCTTCTACAGGCAAGTAATATTTGCTCATCTCGTTTTGGAGATCACTGCAATGCTAAAACCTATAGCGCTACGGGCAAAGACGACGTTGCTATGAGAACTTTACAGCAGCAGGATTTTTGTGGAGATGCTGACTTTTTCCACTTGTAACTTAGGATACAAATGCTTCCAATTGTGTTGTAGAACAGGGGAAATTGAGCTGGCATGTAAAGAAGCAGCAGCAGCGTAGCTGTGGTGGAATGGAGTTGGGTTCCTCACCGTGTTAAATAAGCCTTCCTGAAGCTTGGGTCTTTAATTGCTAGCAGTTCTTGTGGCACTGCAGTTAATCAATGAATTGGGTGAATAAATCCCTCTGTGGGGAGCCTGTGGGGCCCAGAAGATGAGGCAAGAAAGGCATTGCTAGAAGCCAGTTGGAGAAAAACCTCCTGTGAGGGTTCCAACATTCTTAGACAGTAAAGTTGATTGCAACTTTGTAGTAAACATCCCTAGGATATGTACTAACAGAACTACTTTGTTACAATTTCCATATGTAAAGAATGTGGCAAAACTGCTATTTCCTCCTCCCTTTAAACAAACATTTACCACCCTTCAACATATGCTTAGGAAATCCAACCAGAGTGAAGTATCTTTGTGTCTTGTTAACTTTCGGTTGCTTGTTGGAAAGGGCCAACTGCAAGCAGTTTAAGCCTGTACATAGGCGGGTGTCAAAAGTTCAGGCATTTCTTGGGTGGGAGAGCAAAGAACAAAGCTGAGTTGTGAGTTTGTCAGCTTCAAAGACATTGAACTGATGCTGCTGCTGGAAGAGAGCAGTCCTTGTCACGTCTCCTGCAGATCTGGAGTGCGTGTGGGGTTTTGGTGCATTTGGCATAAAGAGCTGCTTCCTTACCATCCAGGAGTACACAAGTAGTGCTGCAGCTGTTGGGGATCAGAGTTCAGATGTCTGATCCTTCGGGATTGTTTTCCCAACAGAAGCACTGGTTGATGGGCAGCCCCTGGGCCGTGTGTCCGAATGTGCCGTGTTGTTCAGTTATCACGGGCAATGCAGCTGCTCCCTGAGCTCCCAGTGTTGAGCAGATGGTGTTTCTGTGGGGAACCTTCAGCTCTGCCCCGGCGTGTGTTTAAAGACCATAGGAAAACAGGGAAGCTTGTCTTCACTCCTCCATCTAAAACTGAAAGCTGAAAGTCCTTCCAGTGTGCTGAGTCGCCCAGGCTGTTAGGTTTCCAAGTGTTTATGGTTATGTTTGCAGCAGTGACTGCACGAGCGTGCTGCTGTTTCTTTTTTGAGCCCTATAGGAAGCAAGTTGTTCATAGGAGGCCATTAGGAGCAGATATGCTGATTCTTCCTCCTTCAGATTGTTTGCACTCTCAGAATAATGTTTTCATTTGCACTTGCAAATTCATTACTTTGGAAAACTGATGAGGAATGCGTCTCTCCACGGTAACAGACTTGGACTAGAAAATACTTACTGTACATTGTCTGTGCTGCATCTTTGACTGCTAATGCACGATGTCCTTCTTGCCAAAAGATAGAAACCCTATTACAAAACCATTCTGTTGTCTTCTCTTTAAGAGTAACCCTAGTACGTGCTTTTCAGTCCACAGCCCACGACCCACTAGTTGAAGTAGATCTAAAAGTGAGATCTCATTTGACTTCCTGTGTGAACTTGCCTTTCTCTTTGTCCAGGTATTTTGGCTTACCTGTACCCAACCCCACCTTTCTTGCTATCAATTCTGTCATTGTGTTGTTGGATTTTACTTCAAACTTTGATTGTTTCTCTGATGTGTTTCAGTGATCGGAGTACCAACGCGGGGGACAAGGCTGACAGCTGCTGATGATTCTGTGGACAGCTTATTGCAGCGCATGGCGCAGCACGAAGGCCAGGCTGCTTTGGACAAAAGCATAGAAGCAGTCATTGCAAATGTATCGGTTCCACCATCAGCTAGTCCTGCTCGAAACCACAACAGGGAGAGAAGTCTGGGGAAACAGGACAGCCTCGTCGCTCCAGCCATCCCAAGCAGCTCCTGCAGCGACAGCATCTCGCTTCTGTCAGACAGATTACCAAACAGCTATTCCCCACATCATCTCAAGAGAAGCGTGGTCGAAGCCATGCAGCGACAAGCTAGAAAAATGTGCAATTATAACAAGATCTTGGCAACAAAAAAAAATCTTGACCACGTCAATAAAATTCTGAAAGCCAAAAAGCTGCAAAGGCAGTCACGGACAGGGAATAATTTTGTGAAGCGCAGGCCAGGTAGGCCCAGGAAATACCCAATGCAGGCTGTTGTGTCCATGCAGGCCTTCCAGGCAGCTCGGCTGGTCAGTCAGGAGTTAGATAAGAGGGAAGAAAGCAGCAGTCCTTTACACCTTGGACCTGATACCATCACTGATGTGATTGAAGCTGTGGTGCAAAGCGTAAACTTGAATCCAGATCACCAAAAAGGATGGAAGAGGAAGAGGTGGCTTCCAGAGGAACAGGCCAGGAAACGACAAAAACCTCTACCAGAAGATGAACAGGAGAGCAGTAAGAGGTAATTCCCTTAGAACTGTGTGCCTTCCTTTTTACCACTGTTGATGTTTAAAGCATTTTAACCCATCAAAGAATCCTGCTCTCCAAGCTCTGCTCGTTACATTTGTTTTCACTGAGTTCACTGTTGGTTTTCAGAATACATAGGGTCTTACTAAGCTACTGCTTATCGCACCCCTAGGTGGGATAAAATCACAGGTAAAGTAAAGCTTGTTCTTGTGTCTTGAGTGAAATATCATCATCTTGGTGAAGAATGCACTTAATGGATTTGCAGCAGGAAAACTGATGAGGTGCTTTAGCCATGATAGTCCTTACGTCATGCACTGAATAAGGAACTGTGAGAGCTACAACACCGTGGGAATCTTAAGTGTGTGACTTTTATGCTTGAGAAACAGTTACAAGCAGCACTGAATGTCAGGTGAGATCCACTGATACGCAGCAAAAGAGTAAAAGCAAAACAGTGAGTAGGAGGTATGGTATGCACCTGTCTGAAGGGTGCAGTCGCTGGTAAAGAAACACCAGAAATCCCTCCAACAAAGAGATCAAACAGCTCCAGAGCTATTTTTCCCCGAGGTTTGTGAATAGCTCTAAAAAAATAACAACCCATTTTTGTTTCAGAACCAAATGCTGAAGCGTAAGCATTTAGCTTTGCAGAATACTGCTGGAGCTGCACGCTCCAAGAATGCGTTGCTTGACTCTCCTGGAAGTTAAGTGAATGTTGGCTACCTGCTATTTTTAGAGTACAAAAGCAAATAGTACAAACCGCCTTCTAAATTACTTCAGTGAGGCTCCAAGGGCTAAACGTTAGGAGTAATGATATCATTGTATAAAGATCCTCTGTTTCTTATGGTTATGCTTAACCACTGCTTGCTTGTGGTCATTGAATTGCTTTGTTAAATAGCAGAGACATCCAGTAATTCCGTAACCTAGAGGGTTTTGTGCTGCTGACCATAAGAAGGAGTAATGAAATATGGTAAGGAAATGTTTGTGGTAAGAAATATAAATCTAGTAAGATCATCTTTCCTTTTTTCTTCCAGCTTTTCTGAGGCACCACCTGAACCACCCAGTCCTCAGGATGCCCTTGGGAAACCACCTGAGCCTGAGAACACCCAACAGCAGCAGCAGCAGCCTTTGCCTTCTCTTCCCCAGCGTGAGAAGAAAGCCCCCCGACCCCCAAAGAAGAAGTACCAGAAGGCTGGGCTCTACTCTGACGTGTACAAAACAGCAGAGTAAGTACGAGCAGTGCAAAGTTGCTGTCTGATGTTCTGCTGGAAACTGTTTCCTCTCAAGTAAAGCCAGAAAGAGCTGGTTAATAAACAGCTGAACCAAAAACCATCAACTTAATGAAAGCATGTGACAAATAACATGCGTGCTAATTATCAGAATCTGACTCAGTGAAGATTTAAAACGTAACCCTCATCAGAAAGCAGCCTCCAGCAGTCTGAAAGGGTCTCTGAGGATCGACCTTGAAGAATGTAAGACATTCATTTGACAGTAACGATCACGGCAGTAAAAGTGCTGGCAGAGCCTGAGCGTTCAGGCACTGAGTGCAGTGTCTGCATACAAGGGCCCATTTGTTTTTTTATGGACTGAAAGATGATATCTTTTTTTGGAAAGAATTCCAGATGCGTGTCCTGCTCATTGCCCTGTCAGGTGTGGTTGTTTCTTTTGCTTTCTCTGAGCTTTCAGGAACAGCAGTGCAGTATCTCACCGGTGTGCAATGGGAGGTGGACTTCTCCCATCTCTGAGAAGCAACCCATTTCTGTTTGTAGTTAAGTGGAACTTCCTGCAGCTGTTTAAAGCGTTGTGTTGAAAGTCAAGAATCTCTGCTTCTCTTATGGTCTGACGCATTCAAAGGTAGAAACCATTTGCCTTTTATTCAAGCACAGTGAGTGACGGCAGCTTGAACTTCGTAATTACAGATGGAGTGGAATAGGATTAGAATGAAAGGAGGGATTTCAGAAGTCAGCCTCAGCTTTACCTCTATCTCCAAATGGCCTTTTCTGACCATGTCTGCAGGTACACATGAACATCCACATGAATTATCTGGAGTCCTCAGCTTCCCCTGCAGGAATTGCACCTTTTGCTGAGAAGAAGCTCCACGTGTGGTTGCACAGAGCTGCAGGTTTAGGAACAAAGCTGGTGCTCTGCATTCAGTATCTGTTTACCCAGCAGTGGTTTTGCTAGAGGAGTACAAAGTCCACTTTGCCGAAGAAATGAAATAATAAATCAGCAATTCATAACAAATATTGTGTATTTTTAGGGCATTCGCTGGCAACTTACTTTGCTGGTGATTTTCCTTACATGGTGTCAACATACATAGGTGTGAAAGGGGCTCTTTAGGTTGGCATTTAGTCACTCCTTCCTACTGCATGTTTTTCCTTCTCTATTTGTCTCTGGTTTCAGGGTTTTCTTGCCTCTTGGAAACAGGTTCATTCTTTGCCTTTTCACAATGCTTTTCCATTTCCTCTTGATAAGAACTTGTTTTCCAGGTCTTGTAAGCAGTGACCACAAAGTCACTTTTCCTTGCAAGCCTCAGTGATTCAGAGCAGCACAACTTGAAAGGGCAGAGTTGTGGGTTCTCTTTTTATCCTCTCCAGATGAACGTTTTTTCCTGGTGGGTGAAGGAGCCAAAGCAAATGGAGGGAATGTTTGCTGTCAGTAAATGGGGTCGTAATATCAAAACCAGTGACCATTCTTGCGTGGGGAAGCAGTGCTGTCTTTTTCTGGTTAGGATAGCTTGGCAGAACCGACTCCAATTGGAAGAGGCCCCATTTATGTAAAGCAGCAGCACTGTGCTGGTGATACATTCTGGGCCATGAAACACCCGACTGGAAATAGGTGATCTGTGTTTGAACCCCTGCCCTGTGACCTGGAGCACATTTCTTAACCTTTTCATCTGCAGGTACAATCCCTTTGTACCTTACCAAACAAAGATGATCATTTTGGGATGCATTTTGCCTAGATATTCCCATTTCATTTTCATAATAAACTTCCCCATCACTGTGTGTCTGCCCACGTGTGTGCATGTGGTTCAGTGCAAGTATTTCTTTAGTCACCAGGGCCTTAGCTATAAAAAGCAGAGCTCTTTCATGGAGAGTATATGCAGCATCTGGTTCAGCAGAGCCTCATTGCAGCAGTTCCCCTTAGCTTCCTCATCACTGCCTAAAATGCAGTTACCTTGTTATCACTGGAGAATAAAACAGACTGTTTGCAGAGGTGCTGAGCCACCCTTACTCCATACCCCCATTTGTCCCTTCTGTACAGGAGCTCTCAACTCTGTGTAATCTGAGTCACTTCTGACCTATCCCACAGCAGGAGTTTAAGGCTGTTGGTGTCCCATTAGGTATTGCCTGATGTTATGGGGAAAAAGTCAAATGGATGTGATAAGCTTCTTTGGCAGACAACCTGGAAATGACTTCTTTTGGCCGTTCCTTTTCTCATTCTGCTGCCTGATGTTTTAGATCTTTGCCTGCTTGAAACTGATACATTTTTTGTGTGTTCTTACCCGCAGTCCGAAGAGCCGCCTCATCCAGCTGAAGAAAGAGAAGCTGGAATACACTCCTGGAGAGCACGAGCATGGATTGTTTCCAGCCCCTATTCACGTCGGTGGGTACTTCACATGTTTTAATTGTTAGGAAACAAACACCACTCAGGTAACACTGAGGTACTCTGCGTGGACTTTTTGTCTCTCTCCCTTTTATCACATGGTTAAGGTAATAATATCATTCAGGTATTAACAGAGGTCACACGCATCCTTCTGTGTTTTTCAGCAGACAAGAGTTTGACTCCAGAGGTTTCTTCTGTGCTGTTTGTCCTTTGTTCTCATGTTTTATTTTCCAAGATCAGCCTGGTTTTAAGTGTGCTTTAAGTGCTGTAGTGCTTCAGCATGAAAGTGCTATGACAGTCTCCTTCTCAAACTAATATTGCAGTAGGACAGCCAGAGGTGATTGTCATAGAATCATTATGGAATGGCCAGGGTTGAAAGGGGCCACGAAGATCATCTCGTTCCAACCCCCTGCTGTGTGCAGGGTCACCAACCAGCAGCCCAGGCTGCCCAGAGTCACATCCAGCCTGGCTTTGAATGCCTGCAGGGATGGGGCATCCACAGCCTCCTTGGGCAACCAGTTCCAGTGTGTTGCCACCCTCTGCATGACAAACTTCCTCCTAAGATCCAACCCAAACCTCCCCCGTCTCAGTTTAAGACCATTCCCCCTTGTCCTATCACTATCCACCCTCATAAACAATCCAGTTAGTCTAATGTCTTAAATCTCAAATGCTAAGCAAGCAGTTATATATCCCCCCTTGTGCTTATGGCACTTAGTGGTGACTGTCTTTAAATAAGAAGAAATATGAGGAAGGATGAAAAAGATGAACGTTAAATGAATGAACAATGTCTGTGTGAATCAGTAAAGCATAAACCTTTCAGAAACAGGTTCCAGAGCTGAAGGTGTTAATTGGGATTCTCAAGAACATGACCTTTCTCAGTTCTTTCTTGAATTAGGTCATATAACTGTATTGCAGGACTGAACCATCTGTCAGGATGCTCAGGTTTGGTTTGCAGCAATCCTGCTCTCTTTTCACAAGGCCGTGACCTCAAGTTTGTTTGTGCTAGCAGACACAAACAAGCTTCTGCCATAAAGATAAGCCTGCTTTAATTGCTCTGTGTTGGGTAGCTGGAGAGTAGTGCACTACAGAGCAGAGTTACGGGTTTAGGGCTGTGCCAGATAGCTGTGCTGGTGGCTGCTTGGGGAGGGCTGGAAGGACACAGCACACTCTGCAGGCACTCTGCCAGGGCATTTGAAAGAACCTTTTGTTTTGCCCGGTGAGGTCATAGAAGTGAAAGCAAATTCCCAGCAGATTTAGCTCTTTCCTGGAACCTGCTATGGATGAATAAAGCTTTGAAAATAAGTAATTTAGGAGTGCATTGTAGGGAAAACATCACCGTTTCTGTTTTCCAGTGGGGAGGGTATGTGTGTGAATTGACATGAAGCCACGGATTACTGAGGGAGGATTTAGAGAACCTGGGAAGATCAGAGGAGGATCTGTCACCTCATCTCCAGTCACTCCTCTCACTACTGCTCAGTGACAGCAGTGCTCCAACCAAATGATAAGAGAATGTTTAAATCTTAGCTAGAAGTCACCCAGCGCTTTGTGTCAAGCCTCAGGCCTTACATAAATGAAGCATTTAACGAGTCAGTTTCCTTCTTTTACAAAGAGATCGGGGTGACAGCGAGTTTAAGAATAAATCAAGGTTTGCAGTGACAGCAGTGACTCCTGTCTAAAAAGAGTTCCAATCAGTGCTGAAAATACAGATCCTCTTGAAATCGTTTCTGAAGCAGTCAGGAATGTCTTTGTCAAGTCTGAATTTGTTCACTTGGTGAAGGCTGTACGAACAAGCCTGGAAACTGTTTCCAAAACTGATTTGGTTTCCCTGAGCACAGTATTGTGATTTACCACCTCGTGTGAATCATGCATGCAGAATTCTTGTGTGCGTATTTGGTCTCTGCGCTAAATCGTCTTGCTTGTGTACACAGAGAAGTTGTGGGGAGGGTGTTTCCTTTGATGGGGATTTCTGCACACTGGTAACTGCTTGTGCAGCATGGCACAGAGCTGCTGGGTTCTGCCTGTTGTTTTCAGTCCTGTAACTCACATTCAGGGTCTCCTTCTGGATGAGCACCTGCAGCACAGCTCTTAAGAGCATAATTGTAACAGGTAGAGTTTAAGGACACCCTTAATGTGTGATTGAGCAGAATGCAGCTCCTTCATACACCGAACTCAGCAGGCCTGCCTGCTTTCTGTAACACTTCAGACCTCGCTGTGAAAACAGAGCAGAATGCAAAGGATCACAAGATGGTGGGCTCCTTCCTGTGCTTGTCACTGATACGTAAAACCTTCTCGGAAGAGTCTGCTGTTCTGCTGCCTTGCAGACACTGAGAGGCCCTATCAGAATGTTGGCCATGTGCCTGAGAGCAATCCTGGTGCCCCTTGGGGGATCCGTGCATATGAGTGTGTGCAACTTACAAACCTTTTTGTTTCAGGAAAGTATCTCAGACAAAAGAGAATTGACTTCCAGCTGCCTTACGACATCCTCTGGCAGTGGAAACACAATCAGGTACGAGATAAAAAGTTACTGCTTGCCAAGATTATGGCTGGAAAGAAAAGAGCAGGATTCCTGCATGAAAGCCGTGTTTATATATTCCGTGTATTGCTGAATATTCTTATTGCTGCCACTGGGTGACGAAGAAAGGACTTATTTACGTGTTTCATGTGAATAGTTTCCATTATCCCATCTCTTGCAAAACAGCAACCCTATAGGTTTCTGCCAGAGAAGTCGCTAATTGAGCTGCAGGCTTTTATTTTGGTAGCATGCCTGCTTTCTGCACTGATCTTGTTTTAGACACGCCTCGGGAGAATTCAGATGTTCTGCCAACAGCACGGAGACATTTCGGGCCTTATTTTTCTTGGAGCTCTCCCAGCAGAGTGGAATTTATTTTTCACTTTGCAAGTCGAAATTTTTCATGCTGAGGAAAGAAGAGAAAGTGTCGAACAGTCGCGTTCTTTTTCAAGTGCTTTTAATACGGGCAAACCTAAAAATAGGAGCATTTTTTTTTATGTATGTATATTTTTTTCCCCTTGAGAAGTTTCCACCGAGTGATTGAACACAGCACTGAGTGCTGAGAGGTGCGTCTGTCCCCAGCCACGCAGCAGGGCAGTGCTCTGAGACCTGCAACATCAGTGTGTCAGTGAGCAAAGCGCATCCCCAGATGGCTGCTGCTTCTTCGGTCCCCTTTAAAACACCACATTGTGGTCTTAAAGAGTCCCAAGAGCTGCTGACATTTCAGCTGGGGATGCTTCCTGGCCCTGTATTGAAACTGAGGTACATCTGCCCCTCTTATCTAATCAATATGAAACAGATAATAAATGCAATCTGTTTCCTTGACATTTCCCGTAGCTACCTCAAGTATTGACAGCCACACAGAGCAGCCTTGTATGTCCAAAATGTGATACAGCAATGATTACCAAACCTTTACATACAGACAGGCCATCACGTCCCCGATTCTGTTGAATATCAGGTGCGGTTTTACAATGTCTTATTTGTTTCTCTTTCTCTTTTCTAGCTGTATAAAAAGCCAGACGTCCCACTTTATAAAAAGATCCGCTCCAGTAAGTGAAATCTTATTGCTTCTAAAACGTGAACCAGAATTCTGTCACGTTCTCCATCCTACCTGAGGAACTTCCTCCTCCTGTTCTCACTCTGTGTAACTGTACTGAAAGCTCAGTAGGTGAATGGTTGTTGCATTTCCCTGCGAGGAATCCCCATCTCCTTGTTTCTTCCCCTCCAGATGTCTACGTGGATGTCAAACCTCTTTCTGGCTACGAAGCCACTACCTGCAACTGCAAGAAACCAGATGATGAGAACGGGAAGGGCTGCATGGAGGATTGCCTTAACAGGTCAGGAGGGGGCTGACCCACTGTGCTGTGTATCAGTTCATGTAAAAAGCACACTGTTTGCCTTCCTTACGCTTCTTCATTTTGAATTTTAGGATGATCTTTGCTGAGTGTTCACCAAACACCTGCCCTTGTGGTGAGCAGTGTTGTAACCAACGGATCCAGAGGCACGAATGGGTTCAGTGCTTGGAGAGGTTCCGGGCTGAGGAGAAAGGATGGGGTATTCGCACCAAGGAGCCCCTGAAAGCAGGACAGTTCATCATCGAGTATCTGGGAGAAGTTGTTAGTGAGCAGGAATTCAGGTAGAAATATTTACTTGCTGCTTGTGTGGAAAGCTCAGTCGATGACTTCAGCATCCGTTGTCACTGTTGGGAAATCGTTAGGCAGAAATGAATGGGAGAATACAGAAGAAGAAATGCTTTTCAGGTCACTGCCACCAGAAGGAAGGCTTAGAATTCAGCTTTTCTGCTCAACCATCTTTTTCATGGCCAGATAGAGAGGAGTGGTTATTCTATGGAATGCAATGTCTGTCCCATCTGCTCTGTCAGTGCCAGCGCTGTGAATGAATGTGAATCTGATACGAGTGCTGTGCAGGATCTGAACTGTGCAGAACAGAATCACGGGGTCAGAACAGGGCAGGAAGAGAAAGCAGATATTGCAGAGAGGTGTGAAGGGAAAAGAGTAAGTGGGAACATTAATAACTAATTAAAGAAAGAAATCACAGTCTTGTTAGCAATGTAGCATTGCAGCATTTACCATGGGGAGACATCCTTGCTGCTCAGAGAGCTCCATCAGATGCAAACAGGATCTCGCCATGCAGAGAGAAAGAACTGTTGGCACAGCTGAATCTTTGCCCATTCTTGCTCTCTTGCTCAGCTTTACTGCATGGATGTTGTGTCCCACTGCAGGCAGGAGAAGGGAGGAGCTGATTGTCGTACACACACATCCATGTGCACAGCAAGGAATGTATGCCTGCGTTTTCTCTGTCAGTGGCCTTGACTTATAAGCATAGAATGATTCTCCTCCATCTCTGTGTGTGCCGTTCTATAACATGCAGAAATCACAACTGCTTTTCCTTCAAAACCCTCCCTGAATTCTGGAATACACTGTGCTACTCCCTATTTGCTTTGCAGCAAAGGGGGGGGAGGATCACAAATAACTTTCCTGTGTTGCTTCGTAGGAACCGGATGATTGAACAGTACCATAACCACAGTGATCATTACTGCCTGAATTTAGACAGTGGAATGGTGATCGATAGTTACCGTATGGGCAACGAGGCTCGTTTCATCAACCACAGCTGTAATCCCAACTGTGAGATGCAGAAATGGTAAGAAAAATGTTGTTGTGTTTCCTGGGATGCTGGTGGCTAAGATAGAGATAAACAGGGAATCAATGGGAATCTGGTGTAAAAAATAGGGGAATTTGGTTCAACAGTGTAAAAAATGTATATTGTCGTGCTCACGTTGCAGAAGGGAAGTAGCTGGGAAGCTTTTGGGTCTCAGGTAATTGTAGCAGTTGGAAGCAATAGTAATTGAGTTTAAAACATTAAAATCCAACACACACAATAAAGAGAGAGTTGGGGAGGCAGTAAATTTCAGAGCATGTTGTGAAATGAGATGCAGCATTCAGTGAAAGCCTCCGATTGGCGATGAGGGCCTGAACCCTGATAGCTGATAAGAGATGCTGCACAGCAGCTGATGCAGTTTGTAAGCTCGCTGTTTGAAGCTCAGCTTCCTGCTCTCATAGCACAGCTTTCCTTTGGATTTGGCTTTCCATGTTTGCTGTCAAAGAGAGCAATGAGAACAAAGCAAACGAAGGACAAGTGTACTCCTGAGCGTGGCACAAACTCCAGCAGTTCTGTGTGAACAAAGGCACATTTATTTTGGATTATTAGGAGTCTTTTATTACATATGTGTTTTTTTTTTCCTGCAGGTCTGTTAATGGTGTTTACCGGATTGGATTGTATGCACTTAAAGACATGCCTGCTGGTACTGAGCTGACGTACGACTACAACTTCCACTCATTTAATGTTGAAAAGCAGGTGAGGAGCACAATGCAGAACCTTGAGAAAGCTCTCAGTGCCAGCAAAGCAAAGGCTGAGGAACAAAACCTCGTGCTGCATTTGGCAGAAAGGGTTCTTTATAATACTGAGAGGGGATCTGAAGTGCTTTGAGTTACATTCAAAACAATTACTCTTTTTTTTCTTTATTCCCCTATTTGTTTTTTTTTTTCCAAAGCAACTCTGCAAGTGTGGGTTTGAGAAATGCAGAGGGATAATTGGGGGTAAAAGTCAGCGAGTGAATGGACTTCCAAACAAAAACAACCAACCCGTGAGCAGCCACAGGAGGACTGGGAGGTCGAAGGAGAAGAGGAAGTCCAAGCACAAACTGAAAAAGAGAGTAAGTAGTAAAGGCAGCGTCTTGCATGGGTAAAAGATGATAAGAAATCAGTTTGTAGCGTCGTAACAAAGAGAGAAATAGTGTGTTTTCTGGCCAGAAGGAACTGCTTTTCCTGCTTTGTGCAGTTCTTGGCCCAGTTTTTCCTGTCTATCAGAGTGATCTGTTTTCCAGAGGGGCCACATGCCGGAGGAGCCCAGCGAAAGCGTAAACACACCAACCAGGCTGACACCACAGCTCCAAATGAAGCCCATGTCTAACAGAGAAAGGTGAGCAGAGGCTTCAGTGGTGGTTTTTCCTCAGGAACTGACAGTTGTGCAAATGTCGAACCGATATTTTCTATAGGACAGGGCAGTGGGAAAGTCTTGAGCAACAAGTTGGGGTGGGATTCCTCACCACAGACATGAGAACTTTACCTCTGCATGTGTGTCTTTTTTGCCACGTAATAGTGTTGATTACAGAGCGAGAAGGTGATCCTTGCATTTTTTTTGTATATGTAGGAATTTTGTGTTAAAACACCACGTGTTTCTGGTACGAAACTGGGAAAAGATTCGACAAAAGCAAGAGGAAGTGAAGCAAGTCAGTGATAACATCCATACGGCATCGTTATACAGTCGCTGGAATGGAATCTGTCGGGATGATGGCAACATCAAATCTGGTAAGGCCAGCACAGAGTCCTCGGATTGCTGCTCTTTTCCTCTAAGAACCCAAAAAGAAGAGAGTTTTGACTGCTGCACAGAATCTGTTCCGCTCTGTAAAGTACATGAGGAGCTGAGAAGTGTGTGGAGTGAATTTAATGACGCGCTGCGTTTGCTCCAGCAACATCAAATACTTTGCTAACCATCTGGATGATGGCACTAGAAAGGCAAAAAAGAAACCTGGGATATCCTTAGGATGGAATGAGCCCACAGGCTCATTTTCCAAAGCAATGTATTATGGTCTGTGATAAACCTTCAGTTCTGGAAGGAAGGACTTCAGGCAAGGCAGAAAAATAAGGATGCTGAGAACGGAAGGGTTCGCTGTGCTCTTTCTGAAAGAGATCTCTATTAAATAGCATGCAAGGAAAAGAGGATCTGGGCGGGAGAAGATAAGAGAGTAAATGAGCAATCCCTTATTTAAAATATGCCGTAAGTATTAGGAATGTGTGGTTTTGCTGAGCTTAAAGACAAATAGAACAGACGCAACCAATTATTCACGTATCTTTTAGTCAGTTCTCATGCAGAAGATGCTGTTTCAAGGCAGTGTTTTATCATGGCACAATGACTGCAAGCAGCATGGAAGGCCCAGCTCTATTTATCTTCTATTATGTTATTTTTTCCTGGAAGAGTTTGTTTTAATACATAAAAACTGATTGTGTCACCTTCCTTTATGCTCTCCTGACCAGTTCTCCCTGTCCCAGGTCTGGGTAATGACTTGCTGTGTTGAAGAAGAGCGCTGCAGTTGGGTCTTTAGTGGAATTCTGTAGCTGTCATTCCTTTCTGTCCTCTTTCAGATGTTTTCATGACCCAGTTCTCAGCCCTTCAGACCGCCCGCTCGGTCCGGACACGACGTTTGGCTGCAGCTGAAGAGAACATTGAAGTGGCTCGTGCTGCCCGCCTGGCACAGATCTTCAAGGAGATTTGTGACAGCATCATCGCCTATAAAGGTGAAGGCAACACTCCTGAAAGGTCTCCATGGAGACTTTTTCAGCCTCTGGAGCAATGGAATACCAAATGTTAGGAATATATATATATATATATAAAAAAAGCTGATGTCAGGATTTTAAACAACCTTTTTCCTTTTTTTCCCCTTCCTGTTATCAGTGTTAATCCTCAACCCCATTCTCTGCCACCACAATCAGCAGATAATGCTTTTAAATGGGGTGGTTTTTTTTTTCAGTATTTCAACAAAATGGGGCCATTTAAACTGCAAAGGAGCCCATCCTGCATTTGGATAGGCACAGTCTGAGCACAGCAGCCAACTCAGCACCAACTTGATTTCAGTTCCCTGATAGTGGAAGGGCCTTTCGATTTCATTAAACCTAAGTCGGATGTTGTTAGTTTCTTTCCAAGTTTCACTCCAGTAATTGTTGCTAAACTTTGTGTTCCCGTTGCAGATTCCTCCAGGCAGGCTCTTGCAGCTCCCCTCCTGAACCTGCCCCCGAAGAAGAAGTAAGTACTGCTCAGAGTAACCCATAGCGTTCCATAATGGCTTCACATACGTTTGAGATACTGATGAGAATGACTTTCTCATTTTAGAAATGCAGACTATTACGAAAAGATCTCTGACCCACTGGACCTTGCCACCATTGAGAAACAGATCTTGACTGGCTATTACAAAACTGTGGAAGCTTTTGATGGGGACATGCTGAAGGTCTTCAGGAACGCAGAGGTGAGGCTCCCTCTGGCCCTCAGGCCCTTGAACACAGTGAGGGTATATCCTAGCTGAATGCTTTCCCTGACTTACAGTCATAAAAGATAAAAAAGATGTTGTATAGAAAGAGGACTTCTGTTAATCCTTTTGTGACGATCAGACGTTGAGAACAGTCTGTGTGCCTCAGGTTACTCTGAGTGCGTTTTGTTGCCATTGGTGGGACAAAAAGAAGGTAAAAAACGTCAAGTAGCAAACCTTAGAGAAACTGCAGTGCTTCTGGGCAGGGGTGAATTGCTCTTTAGTGCCATACATAAGATAGGTGGGCTTGCTGCTCAGGCCAAAGTGCACAGTTGTGTTATCAATGTGTGCATCTTTAAGAGTGCATGCAAACAAACAGGAGGAGTGCACTGAAAACACGGAACCTGAGAGGGGAAAAGCAAACACATCCAAAGGTTTTTAACTCTTCCTTTTGTTCTTAATTCAGAAATATTACGGCAGGAAGTCTCCAACTGGTCGTGATGTGTGCAGGCTGCGCAAGGCTTATTACAACGCCCGCCATGAGGCATCTGCCCAGATTGATGAGATAGTGGGAGAGACAGCAAGCGAGGCTGACAGCAGCGAGACGTCTGTCTGCGAGAAGGAGAACGGGCACGAGAAGGATGAGGATGTCATCCGCTGCATCTGTGGCCTTTACAAAGATGAAGGACTCATGATCCAGTGTGAAAAGTGCATGGTGAGGCCGGGGAATGCAAAATGGAGTCCCTTTTGTGTTTGTCACAACCAGTGGAACTCGTACCTGCAGCTGATAGACTTAAATGACCTCCTCAGACCTTCATTTCCCATTCAGAAGGATTGAGAGATTCTGTGTTCAAAAAAAGGGGGAGGGAGGTGGGCTGTTACTTTTTGATTCTGCCAGAAAATCCCGTCCTACACAGCCAGGATCTGAGCAGTTACAAGTTGCTGCACCAACAGCTGCATAGAGATGGTGTCTGTGTCTTCCACTGTGTGAAGTAGCCTGGAGAAAGTCTTTGGTTTCCTTTGGGAAGCTTGTTTTCATGCCCTCCTTTGTATGTCTGAGAAAGCACCATTTGTAACTAAGGCGTATGGTAGGAATTCCTAATTGGGATGCTCTGCTTTCCCAGGTCTGGCAGCACTGTGACTGCATGGGGGTGAATTCTGACGTCGAGCACTACCTGTGTGAGCAGTGTGAGCCTCGATCCGTGAACAGGGTAAAAAACAACAACGAATTCATTGCTACAGCTACAAACTGAAGCAGTTGTTTGATTTCTGTCTATTGACGCTGCCATGGCCTGTGTGGGATTCTTTATAATGTGGTTTTCTTGACACGTTGTCAGTTCTTCCCTGTCCGCTTCTGTGTGTTTCCATATGGGAGTCAGTGCTTGTAGTGCCACTGAACGTTTCTTTTCTTCTCTCCTTTAGGAGGTTCCCATGATTCCCCGGCCCCATTACACCCAGCCTGGCTGTGTGTATTACATCTGCTTGTTGCGGGACGAGCTGCTGCTGCGCCAAGGTGCGTGTGGTTCCTCCAATGGCTGCCATGATTTCCATCAGATAGGAGCACACAGATCTCTGTTAGAAAGCTGCACTCGTTGCTCCTGTGGGGGTGACACGTAGTAAAAGCTCACGTGGAGCAGCTGAGGAAGCTCTGCCTTGTGTTTGGTTTTCTGCTAGTGATGTTTGTTTCCAACCTTTGGTCACCTTTCCTCCTTTCGCTGCCTCTGCGTTGGTTCTGTATCACCCTTTGCAATTAAGTAGCTCTTGTCTCATTAGTTCAAACGAAGCCATTGACTCTGCCGGACTGATGAGAAGTTCTTTACAGGTGTGTGTTTTGTGCCCATTGCCAGGTGATTGTGTTTACCTGATGAGAGACAGCCGCAGAACTCCAGATGGACACCCGGTCCGGCAATCCTACCGGCTGCTGTCCCACATCAACAGGGAGAAACTCGATATATTCCGCATTGAAAAGCTCTGGAAAAACGAGAAGTACGTTGAAGGCACCTTTTAGAATCTGAGACGTTCCCACCTGTCAGAACACAGAACACTTTTGTGGAGCTCTTAGCTTAAAAACGCGGGGCTGAGCGCGGTTAACTTGCCAAGGCTTGATGATTTCCTGCTTGTCTCTGCTTGTGCTCCACGACTGCGAAGTCAAAGCACGTCCGGTTGGAGGTGTGAACAGGGGATAGGAGATACAGCTTGATGTATTTCCCTCACTGTTGGAATAGGCTGAGAATACGCAGCGGCAGCTGAATTGGCTCCGCTAACGAGCACTGTCTTGCTAAGCCATTGTAACGTGATTAAATGCTTATGGCCTATCGATAGCAGCGTGGTAAATCTGCTGTGTTCATAGAGAGCACAGTGGGAGCACTTCCCCTCAGCAAAGGGGATAAAGTTATATTCATCCCAGTTCTCCTTTCATCGCAGCCATTGCAAAAGTGCAGGATAGATAACGGAAAAATAAGAGGAGGGCATGAAGTAAAGTTGTATCACAGGCTCATAGAAATAGTCTTTTCTCTTTTGTTTCTCTCCCTTTCTCTTATCTCCACATCTCCAAGCAGAGAGGAACGCTTTGCATTCGGTCATCATTATTTCCGTCCGCATGAAACACATCATTCCCCTTCTCGAAAGTTTTATCACAATGAGCTGTTCCGGGTGCCATTGTATGAAATTATCCCCTTAGAGGCCGTGGTGGGAACGTGCTGCGTTCTTGACCTGTACACCTACTGCAAAGGTAAGGAAACTTAGGCTTAGAAATCGCGTTTGGGAAGCGTGTTATAATAGTTTGTGCTGCTAAAAGGCAGCAGGCAACTTCCAGGCGCTGTCTGTAGCACTTTGAACTGTGATTTCTGCTTTGCAAGGCAGCAGCAGGGTGGTTCTGTGGTGGGTAAAGGTGGGCAAGTGAGAGCAGTGAAGGCAGAACTTGTCAATTGGAGGGAAATATTTGGTAATATATATATAATATATAGTATAATCCCAATACAATATTGGTAAATATACAGATTTTTCTTCTTCCATCGAACTGGAAATGTGTGCGGTGTTCGAGTGAAGCAAGGGGACAAACAGCGCCTGCCATGGCATTGCAATTCATTTTGGCCTTTGTGCCTTCATTTAAACCCGGTTTGCGTTCTCCTCATGCATTCTTTGTTTTGGAACGGCAGGGAGGCCGAAGGGTGTGAAGGAGCAGGATGTGTACATCTGTGATTACCGCCTGGATAAATCAGCTCATCTCTTCTACAAGATCCACCGCAATCGTTACCCCGTCTGCACCAAGCCCTACGCCTTCGACCACTTCCCCAAGAAGCTCACTCCCAAGAGGGACTTCTCTGTAAGTGGCCCTTCTCATCGCTTCTTTGTGGATGTGTTTTTGAGAGGCCCCTGGCTCTGTTTGTGCCATGGAGCACAGTAAACCTTAGGAATCATAGAATTACCCAGGTTGGAAAAAGACTTTGAAGATCATCAAGTCCAACCGCAGCCCAACCAGTGCCCTAACTCTAAAAACCCTCTGCTAAATCATATCCCTGAGCACCACATCCAAACGGCTCTTAAACACATCCAGGGATGTGAGTAATTCCAAGGTAATTCCTTGTGAGCCGTTCTGGACTGGGGAAAGTCTTACAGCTCACTTTTCAGCAGCAATTCTGCAGCTCTTGAAGTGATGTTGTGTGTCTCAGAGAAAACCACGCAGCGTGATTATTAACCATAATCCCTATTCTTGTTCCAGCCCCATTATGTACCAGACAACTACAAGAGGAATGGAGGCAGGTGAGTCCTACCAGGCTGCTGGCAGGAGATGGGTGATTCTGTTGGTTGGGTGCCCCGTGTTCTTCCTACCCACCTCCTGAGTGCAGTGGAAATAGTAAATAGAGGTTACATCAGAGCTAATAGGAGGGGAAAAGGGAATGAGGGAGAAGGGAGAGCAGCAGCAGCCTTGGTGTTCCTGGGTGCTGTACTTAAGGAGGAGCACAGAAGCCATTTTGCACGTTATCAGAGCTGAGTGTGGGAGATGGCAGAGGCGGCACAGCAGTGGCAGCCTGCGTGCCTTGCTGCCAGAAGGGGGATCTGATCTCAGCGCGTGGCGTTGGTGCTCTGAAAGCAGGCAGGGCTGCTGTTGTTCCATTGGAGCCTGAAACAGTTCAAATGCTTCTTCTCTTCCAGGTCATCGTGGAAATCAGATCGCGCCAAGCAACAGATCAAAGACTTGAACCAGGAGGAAGAGTCTCTTCCACTCATGGAGGACGTGTTAGGAAACCAGGAGCAAGCTGGGAGCGAGGCTCCAAGCCTGGAGGAGCCAGAGAAAGAGGCCGTCCCTACTGAGACCTCTGAAACAGAGAAAAAAGCAGAAGAAGGCTCTGCTGACACCCAGCAGCTGAGCAGTCCGGAGGAGAGGCGGCACATCCAGAGAGAGAGACTCAATCAAATCCTTCTCAACCTCTTAGAGAAAATCCCAGGGAAAAACGGTGAGCTGTGGAGCTGTAGTTACACAACAGCCTTCCTCATAGGTTTGGTGGTTTGTTCTTCATTGGCTACTGCAGGCCGTGTTGATGAAAGAAATGCCTTTGTCTGAACGTACTGTGAACAGACACGATGAATAGGATGGGTTTTCTTTGCAGTGATGTTTTCTTTTGCAAAAGGAGAGTTTTCCAGAATCTAAATGAAACCAATAGGTGGTTTTGTGTGAGATTTTAAGCAACCTGTGAGACTTCCTGCAGTCGTTCCCTCCATCGCTCCTTGTTTACAGCAGAGGAGCTTCACAGGCACAAAGAAAAAGAGACTTTGGGAAGTGATGTTTGACTTTTAGTGAGGGCCCTTTTGGTGGGTTCCAATGGCTCCTGAGCTGTGCAGTGATGATGCGGTGGCTGCTGTGGTTAATTAGGCCCCTGTTTTTAATTGCAGTGTCATTAGGAGCTGTGACAGTGGAGATGCAGCAGCCTGTGTGTTGCTGCTGCAGGTTGTCCTTGTACGTCCAGTGTTGCCCATAGGGTTTGTGCTCTGGTTGCTGCTTCCACAGGCTGGTTTGCCATGCTGCAGCACTCTTGGTATGACTTAAAGAGGGCACAGATAACCTCAAACAAATCAGGCTGCCCAGAACCTTGTCCAGAGGGGTCTTTATGGGTGACTTTATAAGCCTTTATCTCAAAAGAGCTAAGGAAGGGAAACGGTCCGAGCGTTTGTGGTGTCACCATCTTCACCCGTGGCCTTTGGTCTGTTGCAGCTATCGATGTCACGTATTTGCTGGAGGAAGGATCAGGAAGAAAACTGAGGAGACGCACTCTCACCATCCCAGACAGCAGCTTCAGAAAGTGATGGCAACACGAGGAAAGCCGTGATCTGGAGGCTGCTACAAGGTCTGCTGAGGACTGAGGGCAGGAGCCCAACTTCCTGTGCACCAGCCAAGGAAAAAGAGGGGCAGCAGCAAACTGACAAACTGACAAACAGTTAGCACTTAGATGTCTGGGTTGGCAGGTCATCCTGCCCTGCTCTGCAGTGCTCTTATGGTGTGTGTGTTGTTGGGCGTGCCTTGTATTGATGTTAGGTACTGAGAAAAACCTCGTGGTTCTTGTCCAGGATGGTCAAATTTAATTTATTTTTGCTTGATATTCCCACTCAGCGGAAGGAAAAAAAAAAACAAACAAAAAGGATGGGGAGGTTAAGGAGGCTGAGGAGTGATGCTGAGATCCCCCTCCCCCCCCCACACGTCACCAATTAACCCTTGATTGTATGAGATACTGCTGGCACCGCCGCTGAATGAAACCCAGATTGGGATGGGGGAAAGCCCAGTGGCTTAAAATGAAAGGCTGCCCTAAAGTCGTGGCCTCTTGATTTGCACAAGTTCCAAGAAGTGACAAACGTACCCGAGCGTGCAAAACAAAAAGGGGTTGCACACATGGTGAACCTTTTTGGTCCCCTTCGCTCCGTGATGAGTCCCATTGGTGTAAGGCAGGAGGTGTTTGGCTGAGGCACTCGTTCTGTTCTGCATCGTGCAGGCTGGGGGGGGGGGTGGGAGGTTTAGGGATGGGGGGGGGATGGGTTGTGATTTCTTTTCTCTTTTCTCTTTTTTTTTTTCACTGGTTCTTTTTTTTTCTGCAGAGAGAGATTTTATAAAGCGGAGTCAGACCCTGACAACACCATTTGCTGTTGGTTCTTTTGCTAAGCCGTGGTTCTCGTTGTGTCTCGTTGTGTCGTGCGAATTAAAAACAAAACAAAACAAAAAAAAACCTGTTAAAAGGAGGAAAAAAAAAAACAAAGGAAAACAGGAAAAAAAAAAAACCAAACCAACCCTTCACTACATTTGAACCTTCCAAGCAGTATTCAGAGCGAGTATTTGTCGTGAACTGTAGGATATATCAACTGCTAACACTATTCTTGTGTTCTGGTTGTACAGCTTCAAACGTCCGCCTCTTCATTTAGGGGCCGTGTGTCCACCCCGACCCCCCCACCCCTCCTCACCCCCCAGCCCTGATGTGTTCGTCCCATAGGAGCAGCCGCAGCACTGAGCTCTCCTACATGGAGCACCGATGGGACCGGTCGGGTCAGGCAAGGATTAACCCAAGGGGAAATGGGGTGGTGGGCACGAGCTGCCCCTCGGATGGCTTTGCTTTGTGTCTTTCAGACGTACACATGCATAGACAGTCCTGTTTTAGATGTTCTTCTAAGAAAACCCAGTTTTTAATGTGCCAAGTTGTATATATATCTGCTGCGTGGATGTAAAGCAATACGGTAGTTACATGTTCCTTTTTAAATGGACCAAGCTTGTCCTATAATGTACATTCTTGTTATGATGATGATGATGATGATTCTTTTACTCTTTAGTGGAACATGACTCATTCCATTCACTTTTATGTGTCGATTTAACAAGAAAACGAAACAAAAAAGGAAGGAAGGGAGGAAAAAGGAAGGAAGGGGGGAAAAAAGAGGGGGAAAAGGAGGAAGAAAGGAGGGGAAAAGAGGGAAAAAAGAGAGAAAAAAGGTGGAAAAAAAAGAGAAAAAGGAGAAAAAAAAGAGAAAAAAGGAGAAAAAAAAGAGAAAAAAGGAGGAAAAAGAGGAAAAAAGAGAGAAAAAAAAGGAAAAAAAAACCCTTTGAGAAGAAAAAAAATAATAATAAAAATATTTTATTAAAAAAAAAAAAAGGAAAAAAAAAAAGAAAAAAAAGACAAAAAAAAAAAAAGAAAGAAATAATAAGAAAATAGTTTGGGATATTTTCTTACTGTAGAGAAGCACTGTACAGAACCAGGAACCCTGAGTATCAAATACTCGTGCGTGTCGTAGGATAAAACCGCATGTCCGACCCCTTTGAGTCGCCCCATGGTTGAGTTTCAAACAGAAAATCATTGTCTCCAATGGTGTCAAACACTAAAAGAACCCCCCCCTTTCCCCCCCCCCCCCCAAAGAGGCGTTTTTAACCAATAAAGTGCAGAAGCGAGGCGAAACTCTGTCATTTTGATCTTTCTTTTGTTGAAAGACTAAAAACGAGCCGTTTTTTAGACAATCAAACTCGGTAGGTAAGTGCAAAAAAAAAAAGAAGTTGTTGGTTGTTCTTTTTATTTCTCTTACTGGTGTAGAAATTAATGACGTTGGTTTTTTTTTTTTATTATTATTATTATTATTATTAATTATTATTATTATTTCTTTTGCTGTTGTTTTATAATAACGAGGAGGCCGCTGGGTCACCGGGATTTGCTGTTCTGAGACCAGGAAAGGCACTACATTACAAATAGCTCAATGAACTCTTTTTAGTCTGCATGGGTTGTAGGCTGTGTGATTGATTGCTGAAAATAAAAAAATGCTGCTAATAATATATTTCCTTTTTATGAGAAAGAAAAAAAAAAACAAAAAAAAACGACAAAAAAAAAAATAGAAGCATATCGGGATAGATCCATTTGTTTTGATGTTTAATCTTTGTAAATGATGTATGACCAATTTTAACATTTGGATGTAATTGCATAAAAAAGAGGTAAAAAAAAAACCACAAAAAAAAAAAGCCTGCATCTCGATCCTGAGAGAGTCTAGTATTAAATGGAAGATCTTTTCCTATCCGTGCCTTTGTGGGGTGTTCTTTGCCACGTCCCCATCCCCTCCTTTATATCCCCCCATCCTTTCTATCCCCCCATCCTGTAGCGCTGTGCCCCATTGTAATGGTTCTGGATGTATCTCTTACAGATCTGCATTGAGAGTCATCCCTGCTGGCTGTGCTCAGCCCCAAGGCAGAGGGAACAGCGTTGGTAGGCAGCTGTGGCAGGTTGGTACGCCTTGATGTGGAAGGTTGGTACATATTGGGACAGCGATAGGACAAAAGAGGTGGGGAATGGTCTTAAACTGAGATAAGGCAGGTTCAGGTTGGATATTAGAAGGGAGTTTGGCACCCAGAGGCTGGTGACGCACTGGAACAGGTTGCCCAAGGAGGCTGTGGATGCCCCATCCCTGCAGCCATTCAAGGCCAGGCTGGATGTGGCTCTGGGCAGCTGGTTGGTGACCTGCACACAGCAATGGGGTTGAAACCAGATGATCTTTATGGTCCTTTCCAACCCAGGCCATTCAGTGGTTGCTGTGGCAGGTTGGTATGTGGATCCTTTCACCTCCATAAGCAATGCAGAGTGCAGAGCCCATGCGCTGCTGTCAGCCCCACACACAGCTCTCAGCCAGCACAGTGCTGTCACACACGTGGCAATATCCCATTACCTAAAGAATCATCTAGGAAGATGAAGAGGTTGTTGGGAGCAGCAGCCCTGTAGTGCAATGAATGGCCACGTGGAGCACAGAGTGCAGCAGCAGAGAGATGGGGAAGGGGCAACACTGCATCCCTTCATGGGGTCCTTGCAGGGAGCATCTCCAGCCCTGCACACCCTGCTGACACCAACAGGCCCGTGGTCCTCACGGATCCTCCTTTAGGGACCAGCTGTGGTTCAAAGGGGATTCCTGGGGATAAATTTGGGGAATTAAATGGCGCGTTGAGGACCCATTTTTGATGTAAACCAGTTTTTCTTTCTGTTTCCTGGCCATGCTCGTCCCATAGCCTTGCACTGTCCCTTTTAAAGCCTAGGCACCGCAGCATGGATTGAAGTGCTTTAAAAACCAGTAATTGCAAAAAGTACCTGGATTAATCTCCTGCTGCTCCGACCTCATTTCCAAGTCCAGAGGCAGTTGTGACGTTCAATCAAACCTACTTAGTGCAATCCAGATCACATTCCAATTAAGATGTAGCATCCCCTCGTCTGAGAGCAAAAAATTCCAGTGAAGATCAATGAAAATGAGAACAGAATAAAAACCAACAAGGTCGGCTTTTATCCCCAAAGCAGGACAGTGCTGGGCGCTCATCTGCCGCTGGAGTGGAACTGGGGCTGCTCCAGGTGCTGGGAGGGGGGACCAAAGCCTGCTCAGGGCTGGGATCCTCTGCAGCCTCTCAGTCTCTCCTCCCTGCAGAGCTGCTCCAGGCCCTTGTTCTCTTTGCTTCCCATCATTGGGCTCCCCAGCACGTCCCCATTCCAGAGAGCCCCGTACAGAATGCAATAGTTGGATGTAGATTCAGAAATCAGGAGAAAAGCCTGAAATCCCCCCACTCAGACACTGCAGCACCTGAGAACACGTGAGTCACAGCCTTTATTTCCCCTGGAATAAGCATCTTCCCGTGGTTACAACTATTTACACCATGATGGGGCAACACGGGGCCGGCTGGGGCCAGCAGCCCTGCAGCAAAGCGGGGCACAATGGGACAGGTGGCAGTGATGGGACACGATGGCACAGAGACGGCAACGTGGGACTGAGAGGAAGGTGTGGGGTTTGGGTTGGGGTCCCTGCCGGCCCTCACAGGTGGGCAGCAGCTGAGAGAACAGGAATAAGAGCAGGTCCCAACGAGGGGCTGCAGTGAGGTGGCAGCAGGGCTGTGACACCCATAGGAGGTAACTGCAAGGAGCAGCAGGAGGGACCCCTGCAGAACAACCAGGCCTGGAAGTGGTGGAGATGGGGCAGGGAGGTGGCACTGCTGCAAGCTCAGCCGCTTCCTCACATCTCATAAGATCAGAGACGTGTAGCTCACAGGAACTAGGCCAGTGCTGTTTCCATGGCAGCAACGGATCCAGTCTTCATCCACGGTGGAGAGCAGCTGCAGAACGTCCCCTTTTTGGAAGCTCAGGTGACCATCAGCAGCACCGGTGTGATCACACAGCGCCCGGACCGCTCTGCACAACAACCACCACTGGACACTGGTGCCTCAGAGACCCCCCCCAAAAAAAAACACCCCAGCAGCAGCTTTCCAGCCCCAGGCAGAGCCCTACGTCACCTGTGGGTCTGCAGTGAGTCGGGCAGCTTCCTTTCAGGCTGTTGTTGTGGGGCACGGCTCTTCTCAGCCACCAGCCCCTTCACCACCACGGCCAGGACACGTGAGCTGGGCGACAGCCAGCTGGAAGGTCTCCTGCACAAAGCAAAGGAAGGCACGGGCTCACCTGGGGTTGCTTTTCCTACCCAGCTATAGCTTACTATATGGGAAAGACCATGAGACAGCAAGTGAGAACATGTGTGTGTGTATGGCTGGATGGGACGAGGCACTGCGCAGTGATGGGGATGTTGGAGTTTTGCTCCTAATTGCATCCTGGTGTAGATGCCATGATGTGTGTGCAGGCCAAGTATGCTTGCCAGGCTAATGGCAGGTCACCAACGAGCTTAGTTCTGATGATCTGGGAGCTGGGGAGGCCCCTAATAGCATTGCTGCCCCCCACCCCTGTCTGCCCCACTGGGTCTCACCTGGATCTCACTGTGATGGCGTCAGGGCTGGGAGGGGAGCTCCTGGCAGAGGGGCTGCTGGCTCCAAAGAGTCGGCCCAGCCAGCTGCCCCTGTCAGGACCAGGACTGCAGGCTCCTGGGTCGGGAGGTGCCGCCTGGCTCCTGCCTGCAGCAGGCTGTGGGGAAGCAGCCTGGGGTTTCTCTGCAGCAGCTGGACCGGCTGGTGTTCCAGCGAGCAGGACGAGGTCTTCGGGGGAAGAGGTCCCGGAGGTGTCAGCACTGCTGCTGGAGTTGGGACTGGAGAGTTCAGGGATAGCTTTGGTCTGAAGCAGCTGCAGCTCGGTGCCTTTAGGCTCTCTCAGAGGGGTCTGAACCACCTGGCCAGGGCTGGAATCCCCCGCAGCCGTCCGCAGCTTTGTCCACCAGACGAAGGGGAACCTTTCCTTGCTGGGAGCAGTGTAAATCCTGGAGGCCTGGCTCAGCTGAGCCCACCAGCCGCTGGGGCCGGCTCCCGTATCCCAAGGACCTGCCTCGGGCCTGATGGCCACGGGGGAGCTGTCAGCTCCCAGGAAAGCACGGCTGAGCTGGTCGCCCCAGCGCAGCACGTGCTGGAAGGTCTGCTGCAGGGCAGCCCCCACCTGCGGGCTGCGCACGGCTGCTTGGCACTGGGACCGTGGGCTCTCCTCTGCTGCAGGTGCCCTCCCCAGAGTATCGGGGGGCAACTCGTCTTCCAGGCTGGCCCCCGCGGTGCCGCTCTGACCCTCCAGCGGCTGCGCAGCCCCCTGAGCAAAGCGATGGGTGGGAGATGGAGATGAGTCCATCCGACGTGACAAAGGCCTTACGTCCACAGAGAGGTGATGGTGCTCGAAGAGCAGGTCGAGGTGGAAGGTCAGCACCGAGAGGGGCTGGATGAGCAGCAGCAGTTCATCAGCAAGATGGGGGAGAGGACCTTGGCTCAGAGCAAAGAAAGCCGTAGGAAAATACAGCATGGAGATGACACCTACGAAATATGGACAGTGCTGTAGGGCTGGAAAAGGTCCCCATCCCTTACCCAAAGAACCCTCCCATCCCAGCAGGTCAAAGAGGGTTTTACTGGGTCCAAACTGTGACCCTGAACGCCCTCATCCAGTAGGACAGCCACAGACAGCAATGCCCTTGTCTGCTGTGGAAGTCCTGGCCAAGTTTGTGTGTGCAATGGGTACAGGAGGTATCACCCTGGCTCTACGTACACAGAAGGGTTCCCCATGATGTGCTCTGGGGCACTGCGTCCTACCTGGGCTATTCTGCAGGTGTGAGACCCACTGCTCCAGCTGCTTCGTACTGAACAAAGTCAAAGAAACCCAAGTTAGAAGTGCCAGGACTCCACTCCAAGCTGCCATCACAGCAAGAGCAGCCCAGGCCAGCACTCACTTCAAAAGGCCGAGGATGAAGGCATGAAACTTCTGCCTGCTGCTGCTGAGAGGAGCCAGCCCGGCCACACGCCAGCACAGGTTGTGGAGAGAGCGAGTGTTGGGGCCTGTGGGACACACAGCACACACTGAATCACTGCTATGGGCACAACCTCCCCCCCCATCCCCAGCCAGAAGCTCCAGGCATCCCCAAGGTGCTTGTCCCAATGCCTCCCCACACCTACCTGTCTTCACGGAGGCTTCCACCACGCTCCAGGGGGAGTTCCTCCTCTGTCCTGTGATGACATCCTTCTGGAAGGGCTTCAGCCCGTCCTCCACCAGACCATACAGAGCGGGGCAGAGGGTGTGCAGCAGCAGGTAGCCCACGTCAGGGCTGAGCCAGCTGTCCCCCAGCTGAGCCTGAAGGGAGAAGGCAACAGTATGGATGGACAGGGAGAGAGAGGAGAGAGAATGGGATCCTTCCCACAGAGCTCCTTCTGGTGAACTCCAGAGATGGGGAATGGGGGGATGAAACAACGCAGAGCTGCTGCCAAAGCCCCCGCAGCCCCTCCTTCCTTCCACCCACCCCAGCCGGACCCTCACCTTCTGCACCACGTTCCGTGCGGAGCTGAAGTGGGCGATGACTTTATCCACGGCGGTGCTGACAGCGATCAGCAGAGCTGATGGTCCACAGGGAAGGAAAATGTCAACGCACTCAGACACATCCCAACCCACCCCATGGCCCGGACACACCAAGGGGAGAGTGTGGGTGTCCCTGTGGGGCCCTGCAGCTCCTCAGGGCTGTGAGGGGGCTGTGATTAAGGCAGGGGGAAGGGGCACAGGCTGCACTGAGGTTCCTGCAGGCCTCAGGAGGTGCCCGTAGGCCTCAAGGGGTGTCTAGGCCTCAGGAGGTGCCCACAGGCCTCAAGGGGTGTCTGTAGGCCTCAAGGGGTCTCTGTAGGCCTCAGGAGATGCCCGCAGGCCTCAAGGGGTGTCTAGGCTTCAGGAGGTGCCTACAGGCCTCAAGGCGTGTCTGTAGGCCTCAGGAAGTGCCTGTAAGCCCCAGGAAATACCCATAGGGCACAGGAGAGGCCCGCAGGCTGCAGGAAACACCCCTAGGCCTCAAAGGGTGCCTGTAGGCCACAGGAGGGGCCCACAGGCCTCAAGGGGTGTCTAGGCCTCAAGGGGTGCCCGCAAGCCTCAAGGGGTGTCTGTAGGCCTCAGGAGATGCCTGCAGGCCTCAGGAGATGCCCGTAGGCCTCAAGGGGTGTCTGTAGGCCTCAGGAAGTGCCTGTAAGTCACACAGGAGAGGCCCGCAGGCTGCAGGAAACGCCCCTAGGCCTCAAGGGGCATTTCCCATCAGGATGGGCCCACAGGCCTTAAGAGATGCCCGCAGGCCTCAAGGGGTGTCTGTAGGCCTCAAGGGGTGACTGCAGGCCTCAAGGGGTGACTGCAGGCCGCAGGACGTGCCTGCAGGCCTCAAGGGGTGCCCGTAGGCCGCAGGAGCCGCCCCTCTGCGGGCCCCGCAGCTCCGCCCGCCCGCCCACCCCCATTCCTCCGCCCCGCCGGGCCGCGTTACCTTTCTTCTGCTCGGCCAGAGCACCGCGCTGTCCCTCCGGGCCGTCCCCGTGGGGCTGCGCTGCGCCCGGAGCTCCGGCGGCGGGTGGGGAGGGCCGGGCTGCTGGAAGAAGCGGAGCTTCAGAGCCGCCCCGCGCGGGGGAGCGGAGCTGGGGGGGGCCGAGGACGCGCCCACCGCGCTGGGAAGCGGGGCCGGGACCGGGCGGGGGCAGCTCGCTCATGGAGCCGGAGATCGCGGGGAGGGGAAGGGCGGAGGGGAACGGGGAGGGGAAGGGCCGGGCCCGGCGGTGTTCGGGGACCGCCCAGGGCCTTTCCCTGCAGGTCGGACGGGGAGAAGAACGGGGGAGAACGGAGGGGGGGGGGGGGCAGCTCCAGACCCTGCGTACCCCCCCCCCCCGTTTCCTGATCAGCCGCTGCCGCAGAGCTGAGGGGTGGGGAAATGAGGGCGGCTCGGCCCCGTCTTTGCACAGAGCGATGGAGCAGCGAAACGAGGGGCTGCACCCGCCCCAACATCGACCCCGTGCAAAGCCCCGGCCCTGCGACCCCACCCCCACCCCCGAAGGGCTCCCACCCGCCCGCCGCCATTGCTCAGTGCCCCAACAACGGGCAGCCCCGGGGCTGGCGGGGGCTCTTACCCTCCTGATGCATCTCCTCTCCGCTCTCAGCCTCTCCCGACCCCCGGGGGTCCCCACCGGACCCCCCGCTCCTCCATGTCCGCGTCTCACAGCCGGGATGCTCCCCAGGGCGGCTCTGCAGGGGCAGCTCTGCATCCCGCCGCCGTCCCTCCGCGATGGGCTGCAATGCGGGTCGGGGTCTCCTCCGTGCCTGCTGGCTCTCAGGGGGTGCTGGCAGCCTCCCCCCCGCCGCTGCGGGAGACTCCCAGCTGGGGGTCCCATCCGACCCCCCCGGGGGTGCGGGTGGGCGCTGCGGAGCCGCCTGTTGCCCCTTGGGTTTGTTGGAGGCGCTGCGGTAGCGCAGCTCCTTGAACGTGGTGACCTCCCTTTGCGCGGAGCCGGGATGCTTCACCCCCCGGTCCTGCTGGGGCTGCTTCGGGTCCCGGTTCGCTGCGCTGGGCAGGAGCTCGTTGTGGGGCGGCAGTTCGGTGTCGGGTGAGAAAACGATCAGCCAGTCGCTTCGATCCACCCTGGCTGGGATTGGAGCCGGCCCGGCCGCGTTCTTCTTCCTCTTCTGAGCCAGCTCGTGGAAGGAGGTGATGTTCTTCTTGGCCGCATCTTTGCAAAGCTCAGCGCCGGGATCGGCCGCTGCTGGCCTGGCGGGCAAAGCCGGCCGCTCCGCTCCGTGCCCGTTAAGGAGCTGCAGCCGCCTCTTTGGCCGCGGTGGGACGGGAGGAGGGACGCTGCCCAGCCGTGGCTGCGGTTTGGGAGCGTTGTTCAGGCTCTGCTCCCAGCCGCACGGAGCAGCCGGTGCTGGCGGTGCAGCCGGTGCTGTCGGAGCAGCCGGTGCTGTCGGAGCAGCCGGTGCTGTCGGTGCTGTCGGAGCAGCCGGTACAGCCGGTGCTGGCGGTGCAGCGCTGCGGTCGGGCAGGGGGTTGCAGTTGGGGTCGAGGTCGATGGAGCTGGCCGCGTTCTGCTGCACGGCTGAGCTTTCGTCGTCCTGCGAGCCGAGCGAGCTGCTGCTGCTGCTGCTGCTGCTGCTGCAGAGGCTGTCGGGGCTCTCCCCGGTGAGATCCTCCTCCCCCTGCAGCGCTGCTGGGTTCAGGTTGGCGTCTCTTCCCTCTTCCCCAGGCAGCGGCCGCCCATCCTGCTCATCTTCTGCGGGAACGACGCCGGGCTGCTCCGTATGAGATCGGGAACCTTCAGCTGAGAAGCCCCTGTAATACACCGACACCGGGGACTCATCCAGGCTGAAATCCGAGCAGCTGCTGACCGAGGAGGAGGTGGAAGGCGGATCGCAGGGGGAAACCACCTCCTCGTCCCCATGGTGCAGGTGGGGGAACTCCTCCGGAACCGGCTGGTTCTGCAGACCCAGCATCGCGGGCAGCTCCTCCCCGTGGGATTCGCAGCATCGGCATTTTAAGGAGGGGCTGTTGGAATTGGCGTCCACTTGCTCACAGCTCTCCCGACAGCCGCTGAAGCATTTCTGGTCCCCCAAACCGGTGCTGTCCTGGAGCTCCGGATGCCGGGAGAGATGCAGCCCAAGGGAGATGTGCTGCAGGTGGATGTGGTTGAGGTTACACAGCAGCCCTTTCTTCGGAGCCAGCATGACGCCGTCCTTCGGGGAGCAGCGGGGCTCCTCGCGCGGCCGTTCCGCTCACACCATCCGGCTCCTCCCAACGCCGGGGGACCCTCCGGGCCTCGACGGCAGCGCAGACCTGGAGGAGAACCGACACGGAGAAGGGGATGCGGCCGCCGATCTGGGAGGCACCGAGCGGGGAAACGCTGCGGGGCCACAGCGCTGGGATCGCTGTGCCCGGCAGGGAGCGGCTCCGAGACGCCGTCAAGGAGAAAACGCCCTTGAAACGTCAACCGGAGCCGCCGCCGTCCTCCAGCCACGATAGAGGGACCCCGGGGGGGGGGTCTGAGGATGGAGCATCGTCGGGCAGAACTCCGGACCACGCGGGAGGACCCCGCGGCCGCAGCCATCACCGCAGCGTGCCGCATTGCTCCGAGCATCCCAGTGCTGCAGCGCAGCGCTCCGGGCGGTTCGTGTCTGTCTGAGCCCCATCATTAGGACAAAGCCCCCCCAACCCCTTATAAAGCCGGGCCCTGAGACCACCGCAGCCCTGGAACCCGCAGGGGAACCCCCCCCTCTCTTCCTCCCCCCCAGCCCCGCTCACCGCTCCGCGCTGCGGCGGCTCCGGTCGCTGAATGCGGCGGGGAGGGGCCGCTCCGAACCGCCCGCCCCATTGAGCGCAGCCCCCATCGTGGGGAGGGTTGGATGGATGGATGGGGGGGGGGGAGAGATCCGCCCTCAGCGCCGCATCCAGAAGAAGCAGCAGAGCAATAAATTACGTTTATTGACACACGGCATCGAAATGAGGCGCCCAGCCCGTGATAACGGGAGGAGGAAGCACCGGGGGGGGGGGACCTGCAAAGCCAACCCGACTTAACGCGGAGCTCCGAGCCCCATTGCCGTCCCTGTTGCCGTCCCCATTTCCGGCCCCATTGCCGACCCCATTGCCGTCCCCATTGCCGACCCATTGCCGGCCCCATCCCTTCATTTCTGCCGCTTATAGATCTTCCGTGCCAGGCCGAGGAAAATCTCCTTCGGGAGGCGGTTCGAGCGCTTGTCTATGAGCTCCTGCAGGCGCCGGTAGCTGCTCTCCTCGTACTGCTGGAACGCAGCCCTCATCCCCACGCTCTCATAGAGCTCCTTCACTTTTGCCACCTTCTCGGGCTCCTTACGGCCGTAGTTCTCCTGCAGGCACAGAGCAGGGAGGTGGAGGGGGCTGCGCGGGGCTGCTGCAGCCCTGCATGCTGTGGGTTCAATAAGGGTGAATGCAAAGTGTTGCACTGGGGTCGGGGCCAGCCCAGGTGGTTGTACAGACTGGGGGGGGGATCTCCTTGAGAGCAGCCCTGCAGACCTGGGGGTCCTTAAGAAGGGGGTGGTCGGCAGGGAGGCAATTGGCCCCCTCTACTCAGCTCATCAGCCCCCATTTGTGCTGCATCCAGGCCTGGGGCACACAGCATAGGAGGGATGTGGAGCTCATGGAGCAGGTCCAGAGGAGGGCAATGAGATGGTCAGGGGGCTGAGCAGCTCTGCTATGAGGAAAGGCTGAGGGAGCTGGGCTGGTTTAGCTTGGAGAAGAGAAGGCTGAGGGGAGATCTCATGGTGGGCATCCAGTACTTGAAGGGAGTGAATAAATGGGAGGGGGAATGGCTGTTTGTGAGGGTGGGCAGCGATAGGACAAGGGGGGGGGGTGGGTCTTAAACTGAGACAAGGCAGGTTTAGGTTGGATCTTAGGATGGAGGCTGTGGATGCCCCATCCCTGCAGCCATTCAAGGCCAGGCTGGATGTGGCTCTGGGCAACCTGAGCTGCTGGTTGGTGACCCCGCACACAGCAGGGGGTTGGAACTGGATGAGCATTGGGGTCCTTTCCAACCCAGGCCAACCTTAACCCTCTAATGGGGGTTGCTGTACCTCCAGGAGCTGCCGCTGCTCCGGTGTGACGCGCTGCAGGCATTGCACCACCAACCAGCTGCATTTGTTGTCCTGGATGTCGGTGCCCACCTTCCCCGTCAGCTCCGGGTCCCCAAAGCAATCCAGGTAATCATCCTGCACAGCGATGGGAAGGTCGGCCCCACAACTGCTGTGTGAAGGGGGGAAAAAGGGGGGGGGGGGCTCCTACCTGGATCTGGAAGTATTCCCCCATCTCCAGCAAGATTGCTTTGGCATTCTCATGTTCTTCCTTACTGTCAATCCCAGCCTTAAAAGGGATTAAAGGGGAAGCAAAAAAGCTTTCGGTATCGGGGTGTTTTTAATGCCTTGATGTTGTGTAGCAGCCCAGCCCCTTCCTGCAGGACTCACCATATACATGGCAGCAGCTACGGGGAGGTAGAAGGAGTAGAAGGCAGTCTTGTACTTCACGATGGCTTTGTACCTATGGTGGGGTGTAAAAGTGCTGCTCAGCACAGCAGGGCCAGCAGGAGGAGGGGCAGCATCAGGAGCCACCCCCAGGTCCTGACAGTGAATGAGGTTGCAAGGGAACAGAGCAGAGCAGAGCAGAGCAGAGCAGAGCAAAGCAGAGCAAAGCAGAGCAGAGCAGAGCAGAGCAAAGCAGAGCAGAGCAGAGCAAAGCAGAGCAGAGCAAAGCAGAGCAGAGCAAAGCAGAGCAGAGCAAAGCAGAGCAGAGCTGGGCCAGCATTGCCATCTCCCTTCGGTTTCATTACCTCTCCTCAGTGAAGAGGCTCAGATCCACTTTGGAGATGGGAGCTGTGATGAGGTCCAGCATCTGCCCCAGCTCTGTCTGGTAGCCGGTCTGAAGGAGGAGGATTTAATGATGAAAACAGTAAAAAAAACTCAATTTCCAGCCCAATCTCAGCTCCTCCCACACCTGGAGGAAGGACGCAGCCGGGGGGGGGGGTTGGTTGGATGCCCATAGACTTGAGAAGGCAGATATTAAAGGTGGGGGGGGTCCAGGGGGGGTCTCACCTGCAGGAAGAGCTCCAGTAGATGCACGTAATACGGCCGCTGCCCGCAGTGCTTCTTCAGCATCCTGTACACAGAGGACTCGAGGAGGAAGGCATCGTTGATGGCATCCAAACCGATCCCCTCCTGCATGGGGGGGGCATGAAATGGTCACAGCTCAGCCAACACTGCAGCCCCCAACCCCAGGTTAAGGGCAGCCCCCAACCCCAGGTTGATGGCAGCCCCCCCCTTGCCCAGGTTGATGGCAGCCCCCATCACTCCCACCTTCTTGTACCAGCACAGCTGCCCCCGACGCGTGAGGGACTGATCCATGATATCATCAGCCACCAAGAAGAAGGCCTGGAACTGAGACAGAGGCACATTGAGGGGCAGATGGGGGGTGGAGGGACCCCCACTGCAACCCCAACCTGCAGCCCTCAGCTGAGCACTCACCAACTCGATGCACCAGCCCACGGCCATTGCACACTGCAGGCTCTCAGCATCCTTCTGCCCCGACAGCTCCCGGAACGCAGCCACCACCGTCAGCCCCCGGTTCAGTTTCCCACCAGGTACGTTGTACTGCAGCACCTGCAAGGGGGGGGGGAGTCAATACCTGCAGCTCCAGGGCACACCGGTCCTGGTACCCAGTGATCCCAGTACCCACTGGTCCCAGTACCCACCATGTCCCACTGGTCCCGGTACCTATTGACTCCAATACCTGCCAATCCCAGTACCCACTGGTCCCAATACCTGCAGCTCCCAAGGCACACCGGTCCTGGTACCCATTGGTCCCGGTACCCACCAGTCCCACTGTCCTGGTAACTACTGATCCCAATACCTGCCATTCCCAGTAACCACTGGTCCCACTACCCAGCAGTCCCAGTACCCACCATGTCCCACTGGTCCCAGTACCCAGTGATCCCAATACCTGCCAATCTCAGTACCCAGAGGTCCCAGTACCCATTGGTCCTGGTACCCACCATGTCCCACTGGTCCCAGTACCTATTGATCCCAGTACCTGCCAATCCCAGTACCCACCTGTCCCAGTACCTGCTGATCCCATTAGCCACTGGTCCCAGTGCTCACCATGTCCCACTGGTCCCAGTACCTATTGACCCCAATACCTGCCAATCCCAGTACCCACTGGTCCCAGTACCCACCATGTCCCACTGGTCCCAGTACCCAGTGATCCCAATACCTGCCAATCCCAGTACTCAGTGATCCCAGTACCCACCAGTCCTGGTACCTACTGGTCCCAGTACCTATTGACCCCAATACCTGCTATTCCCAGTACCCACTGGTCCCACTACCCAGCAGTCCCAGTACCCAACAGTCCCACTGGTCCCAGTATCTATTGATCCCAATACCTAACAATCCCAGTACCTACTGGTCCCAGTGCCCACCATGTCCCACTGGTCCCAGTACCTATTGACCCCAATACCTGCCAATCCCAGTACCCACCAGTCCCACTGGTCCCAGTACTTACTGATCCCACTACCCAGTGATCCCATTACCCCCCGGTCCCAGTACCCACTGGTCCCAGTACCTATTGATCCCAATACCTGCCATTCCCAGTACCCACTGGTCCCAGTACCTATTGATCCCAGTACCTACTGATCCCAATACCTGCCAATCCCAATACTTACTGGTCCCAGTGCCCACCATGTCCCACTGGTCCCAGTACTTATTGGTCCCAGTACCTATCGATCCCATTACCCCCCGGTCCCAGCACCTATTGATCCCAATACCTCCCAGTCCCAGTACCTATTGATCCCAATACCCCCCGGTCCCAGTACCTATTGATCCCAGTACCTATTGATCCCAATACCTATTGATCCCAGCACCTATTGATCCCATTACCCCCCAGTCCCAGTACCTATTGATTCCAGCACCTATTGATCCCAATACCCCCCGGTCCCAGCCCCCCCCCGTCCCTCTGGTCCCATCCCCCCCCGCTCCCGGTCCGGTTTCCCCGCTCACCTCCTTCAACCTTCCCACGGCGTCTCCCACCTCCCGGTTCCGTATCTCCGGTTCCGTCAGATCCCGGACGAGCTGCGGGAAGAACCGCACAAACTCCTCCCGTTCCTTCTGGGCCGCGGCCGGTTCCTCCCCGTTGACGCTCATGACGATCCCGACCCGCTCCGGTTCCGTTCGCTCAGCGCCGCTTATTTGCCCCGCGACCTTTCCGTGCCGTCCGCCCGGCGCCGCGCGGTGCACGCTGGGAATCGTAGTTCGCAAACGAAGCGGCGCCGTGAGGAAACGCCGCCGTCGGACCACAACTCCCAGCGTGCCCCGCGCGCGAGGAGGAGGCGGTGCCCGGGAGCACATGGCTCCTACTCTGATTGGACAGCTCTATCGTATGAGGATGGGCCCAAGGAGGATAAGCCAATAGAAAAGCGGAGAGGGCGGGACCGAGGCTTGTGATTGGTGGAGAGAGGGAATGGAGCGAGGGACCGGCCTGGGTGCGGGTGGGGTCGTTGCCGCGGGGCGGATGGGGGGCGGCCACCCAAAGGGGGCACCGCCGCGTCCCCCCGCCCCCCCCCCGCCATTGGCGCAGCGTTGAGCCGCGTTAATCCGCTCAGCTCAACCACTGCCGCTGTCATCAATCGGTACCGAGCATTAATCCCCCCCCCACACTCCTGCATGGGGATGGGGCCGGGGGGCTCCGAGCTGCCCGAACCGGAACCGAACCCCCCCCCCCCCCCCCCCACCATCCAACCCCCCCTCGAGACCTCCGTTAATCTCCGCGGTGCTGAAAGTCCGCTCTGCAATCAGCGGTACCGAACCGCCCCCTCCATCCCCCCCCCGGGTTAATAATAAGGGGAAAATGACCGCAGATTAATCACATTAATCCCCGGAGCCCAAATGGGGGGGGGGGGGGCGCAGTGCTGCTCTGTCCTTCCCCAGGCTGTGTTAGGACGGGTCCCCCACCCCCCCCCGGGGGTCCCCATTGGTTCTGTGCTGCAGGTGATGGGACCCTCCGGGGCTCATTGCCCCCCCCCCCCCTTCTTTCTCTATCCGCACTGAAGGAGACCCCCGCAAACCCGGCTCTGAATCTCCTTTTTATTCTGGAAACCCCATTTCTGTCCAACCGCCGACAACAACAACAGCGACACCAAAAGAAAAAGGGAAAAAATTAATTAATAATAATAAATAATAATAATTAATGAATTAAAAACAAACAAAACCCCCCCAAAACGAACCGAACAAACCCTCTGCGATATGAAAACTACAAGCTCTGTACAGCGACTGCCGCCAGCCCCGCCTGGGGGGGGGGGAGGGGGCGAGAAGGGGGTGGTCTTTGGTGACGGCTCACGCGTGGCCCTCATCTCCCCCCCCCCCCCTTTAAATAACCCCATAGGGTCGCGGTCCCCTTTTCTCCCCCCCCCCCCCCGGGTTGGGGCTGCGCTCTCCGGTGGTCGCACTGCGGGACCCGGTGGTCGCGTTCGGTGCCGTCCGGAACAGCGCTGAAACCTTAAGAGGACCCCGCTCTATCACAGCGCAGACCCCTACCCGAGGGGCTGACGCGGGGATGGGGGGGGGGTGGGGGGACGGAGAGGGGGGGGGGTTGGATGGGATTTGGACGGGGGGGGGGGGTTTAAGTCCGTGAATAAAAAGGCAGTGTTGGACGCCCCCTCCGACCGGCTCCCACCGCGCCGCCCCGCCGCTCCTCCCATCCCAAACCGGGCTGGGGGGGGGGACGGGAGGGTTTCACTTTGGAGGAGGAGCGCATGGATAAACGCGACCCCCCACCCCGCTGAATGGGGCCGCGGAACGGCAGCCGAACCCCGGAGCGCAATAAAAGCCGCGGATCCTGCAGCGGAAAGCAGCGCGGGGGGGGGGGGATGGGGGGGTTCGGGGGGACACAACTCGAACCGGGACTGCTAAACACGGCGGAGCCCAAAGCGACGACGAAGCGGAGCTCAGCTGCTCGGCGGAGCCACGACTCACACTCACACATTGCTGCTGTTGGCTCTGGGGGGGGGGTTGGGGGGGTCGGATGTGGGGTTCGGTGCGTCCCGCTGCATTCCCAGCCCCAAGGAACGGAGGAGCGGCACCGGGGAGAGCCGCCCAGCCCCGGCTCCACTGCTGGCTCCGGTCCCGGGGTGTTCGCGGGGGGGTCCCGGCCCTGCCTGGCCCTGCCTGGCCCCAGGCACCGCTCCTTGCCCGCCGGCCGGTGGGTTCCGACCCCCCTCTGCCCTCATCCCCTCCCGTTCCGACCAGCCGAAGCGCCGGGCAGCTCTATAGGGCCGGAAGGATCCGGCATCACCCCGGCCTCGGGTGCAGGGGAACACAACGAGGGTCCCGGTTCTGAAGGAGAACTGTGGGCAGCTGGGACCCCGCGTTGGATTTGGGGTGAGGGCTGTGCCTGCAGGAAGGCGGACCTCGAGGGGCAGCGATGGAGTCCCAAAGGAAAGCCCCCTCCTCACTCCGCCGGCCCCGAACCCACCGCTGCCCCCTGAGCCCTCCCGTTCACTTCGCCGCCCCTCCGCAGCCTCCGGGCCTCGGCCGGGCGCTCCGCTCCCACGGACGCAGCCGAGGGTTCACATGTTGGACGGCAGTTTGGGTTTCCCCGTTTCCACCTCAGGGCTGAAGGCCACGGAGCCCTTACGGGAAGGAGCCGCCGCCGGCCGGGGAGCCGACACCGGGGACTGCGGGCCGGGAGCTGCGGCCGCGGGGCGGTTCGGTTGAGCCGGCGATCCCGAAGGCATCTGCTGCGGGTTCGGAACCCCCGGAGCCGGCTTGGAGAGGAGTCCGGCGACCGAGGGGGAGGACCTGCGGGCCAGGTTCCCTGCTGATTTCCTGCCCTGCTGCAAGGAGCCGCTCCCGTCTGCTTGCTGGGAGACTCTGTTGGGCAGGGAGGGCTGAGAGGCCGAGAGGAGACGGACGTCCTGCGTGAGCCGCCCGACGGGCAGCCCGTGGATGCTCCGGTGCTTCACCAGCTGCTGCGGCTGCATCAGGAGCGAGATGTGGGAGCCGGTAGCTCTGGACAGGCTGTAATGGAGAGTCCTCCCCGCCGGCGGCTCCGAGCTGGGGGACGGGGCAGCGGCCGCCTGCTGCAGCAGGGAGGTGGAGACCGAAGCGCCGCGGGACTTGGACAGCTGGGGTTGGGGTCCCGCCGCCGCCGGGGGCTGCTTGGCCGCCATCTCCCCCTTCTGCCCCGCTCTCGGGGGACCCTGAGCCACGAGGCCGGGCCGCTGGGCGCCGCTTTCCAGGGGCACCTGGGACTGCAGCATGGGAGAAGACGGAGAGGCGGCGGCGGGGGTCTGCAGGTGGGACGGAGCCCCGGATGGGGAACTGACGGAGGAGGGCCGGGAACCCCCCAGGCTGGGCTGGGAACGACGGACCGGTTTGGTCAGCAAAGTGGCGTCGGGGGAGAGAGGGCTGGAGATGGACGAGGGCGGCAGGAAGATGTGAGCCTGCAGGCTGTGCTGGTGCGTCAGGGCGATGGCCACGTTGGTTGTGGCTGCCGCCGTCTGCAGGGGAGCGTGAACCAAAGGCTCCCAGATCACCGGTTTGCCGCTTAATTCCCGGCCCAGCGTCATCTGCTGCAGCTCCTGGATGTTGTGAGCCACGTCCTGGTCGTGCTTCACGATCTGCTGGATCATCTCGGTGTTGATGGGCCCCGCGCTGTGCTCGGCTCGCTTACGGAGCAGGATGGAGTTTTTCTTGCCTATGTGAGAGGTGGGGGGGTCAGTGGGCACAGAGCGCTGCTAATGGGGGCACCGAAGGAGGGTGATAGAGGGAAGGGACAATGGATCTGCACTGGGTATAGGGCTCGAGGATTTGGGGAGGGTCCTGGCTTCAGCACAGACCTAACCCTAACCCTAACCCTAACCCTAAAACCCTAACCCTAAACCCTAACCCTAAACCCTAACCTTAACCCTAAAACCCTAACCCTAACCCTAAAACCCTAACCCTAAACCCTTACCCTAAAACCCTAACCATAACCCTAACCCTAAAACCCTAACCCTAACCCTAACCCTAAAACCCTAACCCTAAACCCTAACCCTAACCCTAAAACCCTAACCCTAAACCCTAACCCTAAACCCTAACCTTAACCCTAAAACCCTAACCCTAACCCTAAAACCCTAACCCTAAACCCTAACCCTAACCCTAACCCTTACCCTAAAACCCTAACCATAACCCTAATCCTAAAACCCTAACCCTAACCCTAACCCTAACCCTAACCCTTACCATAAAACCCTAACCCTAACCCTAACCCTAAAACCCTAACCCTAAACCCTAACCCTAACCCTAAACCTAACCCTAAACCCTAACGCTAACCCTAACCATAACCCTAACCCTAACCCTAACCCTAAAACCCTAACCCTAACCCTAACCCTAAACCCTAACCCTAACCCTAACCATAACCCTAACCCTAAAACCCTAACCCTAAAACTCTAACCCTAACCCTAAAACCCTAACCCTAACCCTAAAGCCCTAACTCTAACCCTAAAACCCTAAAACCCTATCCCTAACCCTAACCCTAAACCCTAACCCTAAACCCTAACCCTAAACCCTAACCTTAACCCTAAAACCCTAACCCTAACCCTAAAACCCTAACCCTAAAACCCTATCCCTAACCCTAACCCTAACCCTAAAACTCTAACCCTAACCCTAACCCTAAAGCCCTAACTCTAACCCTAAAACCCTAACCCTAACCCTAAAACCCTAACCCTAACCCTAACCCTAAAGCCCTAACCCTAACCCTAACCCTAAAACTCTAACCCTAACCCTAAAACCCTAACCCTAACCCTAAAGCCCTAACCCTAACCCTAAAACCCTAACCCTAAACCCTAACCCTAAACCCTAACCTTAACCCTAAAACCCTAACCCTAACCCTAACCCTAAAACCCTAACCCTAAAACCCTATCCCTAACCCTAACCCTAAAACTCTAACCCTAACCCTAACCCTAAAGCCCTAACTCTAACCCTAAAGCCCTAACCCTAACCCTAAAACCCTAACCCTAACCCTAAAGCCCTAACCCTAACCCTAAAACCCTAACTCTAACCCTAAAACCCTAACCCTAAACCCTAACCCTAAACCCTAACCTTAACCCTAAAACCCTAACCCTAACCCTAACCCTAAAACCCTAACCCTAAAACCCTATCCCTAACCCTAACCCTAAAACTCTAACCCTAACCCTAACCCTAAAGCCCTAACTCTAACCCTAAAACCCTAACCCTAACCCTAAAGCCCTAACCCTAACCCTAAATCCCTAACCCTAACCCGATCCCAAAGGCTCCAGGCTGCATTTTGGGGCCGCGGTCCCGCTTGTCATCAGCAGGGGGATGAAGACAAGCAGTAGGACGATACCAACCAGGGGAGGGCAGGAGAACCGCCCGGCCCGGCCCATCAGCACCGCCCAGATCCCACCCGGCAGCAAAGCGCATCCCTGCGGGTCGGCTCCAGCCCTGTGCCCCCCCCCCCCTCCCTCCTCATCCCTGGGGGGTTTTAGGGCCGCTCCTCACCTATGCGATCCAGGCGGTCCATGGCCACGGTCTCGAAGGCTCTGCGCATCATGGGGTATTCCTCCAGCACCTCGTTGAAGTTGTCCACGGACAAGGAATAGAGGCGGCAATAAGTGTCGGCTCGAACGCTGGCCGTCCGCCTGCCCCGAGTCAGCAGGCAGATCTCTGCAGAGACAGAGGTGGGGGTGAGGGGGGTCGTGGGGCTCAGCATCATCCCAGCAGCCCCCTCCCCAATTCCCGCATGCACCGCTCAGAACAAGAGCAGACCCAGGAGCTGAGCCAACCATGGGCTCCAGAACGCCCCCCCTCTTCCCTCTGCCCCCCCACATCCCCTCACCCCCAAAGTAGGAGCCGTCGGACAGCTTGGTCTCCTTGTTGCCCTTGGTGAGGATGCTGACCACCCCGTGCTGGATGAAATACATCTTTTTGCCCACGGTGCCTTCACGGATGATGAAATCCCCGGGTTGGAAGACCTCGAAACGTAGCTTGGTTAACATGGCGGTCACAAAGTTGGGGTCAGCGTTGGCAAACAGAGGCATGTTGGCCACCAGGTTGCGGCAATTGAAGTTAATGATCTCCTGCAGGGTGAGGAGCAGCTCAGCAGGGGGATGCAGCCCAGCCCAGCACCGATAACACAGCCCTCCCTCCATCCCTCCCCCAGGGCCGACCCAGCACCGACAGCACAGCCCTCCCTCCTTCCCTCCTTCCCTCCTTCCCTCCCTCCCTCCTTCCCTCCCTCCTTCCCTCCTTCCCTCCCTCCTTCCCTCCCTCCCTCCCTCCTTCCCTCCCTCCTTCCCTCCCTCCCTTCCCTCCCTCCTTCCCTCCCTCCCTCCCTCCTTCCCTCCCTCCTTCCCTCCCTCCCTTCCCTCCCTCCTTCCCTCCCTCCCTCCCTCCTTCCCTCCCTCCCTCCCTCTCTCCTTCCCTCCCTTCCTCCCTCCCTTCCTCCCTCCCTCCCTCCCTCCCTCCTTCCCTCCCTCCCCCCAGGGCCGACCCAGCACCGACAGCACAGCCCTCCCTCCTTCCCTCCCTCCCTCCCTTCTTCCCTCCCTCCCTTCCTTCCTCCCTCCTTCCCTCCCTCCCTCCCTCCCTCCTTCCTTCCCTTTCCTCCCTCCTTCCCTCCCTCCCCCCAGGGCCAACCCAGCACCGACAGCACAGCCCTCCCTCCTTCCCTCTTTCCCTCCCTCCCTCCCTCCCTCCCCCCAGTGCCGTCCCCCCACCTCTTTGAGCGGCTCGCTGAGCTCCCCCAGGATGTTCTCCTCGTCGAACATCTTGCCTTGGTAGCGATGCTCGTAGTACTCGTGGATGCGCTGCCGGGTGTCCCCGGGCAGCTTGTGGAAGGACATGTACTGCTCCACCTGCTTGTACTGCGGGGACAGCACGGAGCCACGTTGGGATGTGCTGGGATGAGGGTAGACTGATGGGGGTCGGGAGATGCCCACCCTGCAGCTCCCACCCCAAAGGACACCCCAAGGTCCACTCAGACCCCAGGATGGAGGGCAGGATGGGAGCCTTACAACGCTGGGGTGAACTCCAGCACCACCGGAGGGTCAACCCAACCCAACTGGGTCAACCCAACCCAACTGGGTCAACTCAACCCAACTGGGTCAACCCAACCCCTACAATTCTGTGGGTCAACCCAACCCAACTGGGTCAACCCCAATCCAACTGGGTTGACCCAACCCAACTGGGTCTACCCAACCCAACTGGGTCAACCCAACCCAACTGGGTCTACCCAACCCAACTGGGTCAACCCAACCCAACTGGGTCTACCCAACCCAACTTGACCAACCCAACCCAACTGGGTCAACCCAACCCAACTGTGAACCCATCCTACCACCGAGCACACCCCAACCTGCACGATGGGGACTTGACCCCCATTGAGACAAAGCAAACTCCCCTATGATGGGGGTCACAGCCCCACAGCCCCCCTGCTGACCTTCTCCTGGTACTGACGGCGGGATGAGTCCAGTGACTGGATGAGGGCGGTGGCGTGGCCGATGAACATGGCATAGCAGGTGGCTCCCACGATCATGCTCAGCATGGTCAGCCAGACATCGGTCATCCCTTCGGGCGCCTGCTGGCCGTAGCCGATGCACAGCATGTGGCTCATGGCCTTGAACAGGGCATGTGAGTATTGCTTCCCCCACGAGTCGTTCTGCAAGGAGAGGCAGCAGCTGGAAGGAGCTGAAACCCCCCTCTGCCCCCCCGGTGCCCTTCAGAGCCAAGACCCCCTGAGCACCCATGGCAACCAAAGCCTTTGATGCAACCAGGACCCAAGGGTGCAGCTCTGCACGTGGAGGGCTGTTGGGATGGGATCTGGGGGGTTCAGACGTGGAATTCCTTTGCTCCAACTCCAGCATCAGCCAAGGAATGGGAATGAAGGAATGCCCCCATTGCTGCCGTGGGGGTCCGGGCAGCTCCAGCCCTTGGGATGCACTTGGAGCATTGGGGACTCACCACCATGTGGTTAATGGAGACCCAGCAGTCCTCAGGGAAATCCTGCAGCATCGGCACCAGGAACTGCAGGCAACCATCCCAATGGCACAACAGCAGCATCATGCCAATGAGGTTGAAGATCCTCACCACGGCGCTGGCCAGGTCGTACGTCATATGGAAGATCTGGGGAGGAGGGAAGGAGAGGTGATGCCTCCATCCCCCTCTACACCCCGGGGATCCCACAGCAGGACCCTAAAGAAGGGTCTGAGACCCCCCCCCCCCATAGGGGGGTTGGATGGGGGTTCCCACCTCCTCCCATTGGTGGATATAGCGGATGAGACGTGAGAGCCGCAGCAGGCGCAGCAGGCTGAGGATCTTGGTGAAGCGGACGATGCGAAGAGCACGGGCTGTTTTATAGACATCGGAATCCACCTGAGTCTCCAGATCGACGATGAGGAAGATATAATCGACTGGGATGGAGGAGATAAAGTCGACCAAGAACCAACTCTTGAGGTATTTCATCTTGATGGTGCGGGGATCCAGGATGATCTCGGTGTTATCCTCCACCACGATGCCGGTTCTGAAGTTGAGGACGAGGTCGGCCAAGAAGAAAGTGTCTGACAGGACGTTGAAAACGATCCAGGGAGGGGTGTTCTCGTCCTTGAAGAAGGTGATGCCCACGGGCAGGATGATCAGGTTGCCCACCATCAGCAGCAGCATGATGAGGTCCCAATAAAACCTGTGGGATGCGGCGGGGGGGGGGGGGAACAAATCCGGGATCAAAGTTGGAGCCCAAAGCGGTCATAAAAATGAGATATCGGGGCTTAGAGGGGTTTAGAGAGAGCCCAGCTGGGTGAAAGCAGCGGGGTGGAACAGGGACTCGGATTGGAGGGGGGGGGGAGTCTGCAGAGACCCCGCGCAGCCTTCGGTCTGAGCCTGGTTTGTGCCGATGTTCCGTGGCTAAACGCAGCCCGGGACCCCAACAGGACGCCCGTGTTAAGGACTGAGGGGATCCCGCATCCTCTGCTCTGCAGCGGGGCCGGGGGGGGGAGGAGAAGTCGCAGCACCGCGGGGGTCCCCGCTGTTTCACCCCCCCCCCCAAGTGAAGGGGCTGGGAGTCCCCCGGGGTCCATGGGTGGATAGCTGGGGGGTGGATAGCTGGGGGGGGCAGAAACCGCATCCCCGCCCCCCCATCCGCCCGCAGAGCTCCTGACTCAGATTTCGGCTTAAGCTCTTTAGGGCAGAGCCCGTCCTTCGCTCGGTGTCATAACGGACATGGCTCGGTCTGCACGGCCCCGCGTCTCCCGGTAATGTGATCAACCGCGGTGTAATCCCGGCGGCCGCCTTCTCTGGGCTCCGTGTCACCTTCAGCTTTAGGGATCACCAACTTTAAGGCCGTTAAATGGGGCCGGGAGGCCTCGCAGCCCCTCCGTGCCGTCGGGAACGCGGTGGGGACGCGGATCCCGGGCCGCTACAGGTGTCGGGGCAGCGGGGGCCGGGCCGGGCACGTTCCCCGTGTCACGGCTCGTTGTGGGAGATGGCAGCACGGCGGCTTCGTCCCCCGTAAGGAGAGCCCACCCCATATGACTCAACATCCCCGTGACTCCCGGGTCCTCCCCCCGCGGCCGTCCCCGCGCCCTCCCGGTGTCACGGAGCTCCAGGCCCCGCTCCCGGGATGGAGCCCACGGTGCTGGAAGGAGCCGCGCCTTCAGATAGAGACAGATGGGGGGCAAAGCCCGGCGGCCCTCGGCTCCTCCTCGCCTTGGGAGGGACGTGGGGCGCCCACCGGGGAGCCCCGGGGGACCGGGAGGGGGCGAAGCACCGGAAACTCGGCCGAGCGCTTTAGCGGGGCTGCGGCAGCGGTGGGGACGCGCTGAAACGCAGCTCTCGGTCCGGAGGCACCGGCGGTACCGGCCCCGGTGGCTGCGGGGGGGGGAAGCGGCCGCTCGGTACCGGGGCGGGGATGGGGCAGAGCGGAGGGAGCCCCGCACTTGTTGCCCCGGTGAGGCGGAGCGGGACCGCCTTCAGCACCACGGACAGCGGCGGCGGTAACGGGCGCCGGGATCGGGACGCGGCGCAGCGGCGAGGCCCGGACGGGGTTGGGGGGGGGGGGTGAACGGATCCCGGGTCCCACCTGAAGTCGCTGTACGGGTGGATGATCCACGCACCGGCCGACTTCACCCGCTGCCGTTCGATCTCCACGGCCCGGTGGCTGCCGAACATGCGCAGCGAGAACTTGTTCACGGCGGGCTGCAGCATGGCCCCGAGCTGCCGCTGCACGAACGTGCCCGTTCCCGTTCCCGATCCCGATCCCGTGCCCGCCGCCGCCGCCTCGCCCTCCGCCACGATCTGCTCCGCCGGGGAGGCCGCGTCCGGAGCCCCGCCGGCCGTCCCCGCTCCGCCGCGCCCGGCCGCCTCCCCATCCAGCACCGGCGGCTTCTCCCGGGGCTCGGGGCTCCGGCCCGGTGCCGCGTCCATCCCGCCGCCGCCGCCGCCGCCGCCGCGGCGCTTCACGTTTCCTTCAAACGCCCTTGCCCAGCCGCCCTGCCCGCCGCCCCGCCGCACATGCCCGGCCCCGGGCGGCCTCACGCTCGCCGCCCCCCGGGGGTTCGGTCACCGGCTGCGTTCTCCCGCCGTGCCCTCGGCTCCGACCCGCCGCCCGCCTGTTGCGCACGCCCCGCGGAGGGAGCGGAGCCGGACCCCGCCGCCAGCGGAGAGGAGCCGGCGGCACCGGAGCGGCGGCCGCGGAACGGCGAGGCCCGGGAGGCGGCGGCGGCGGCGGCGGAGCGGGACCCCGCGGCGGGCGGGGCGGGGCGGGGCGGGGCGGGCGGGGCGGCGGTGGGCGGGACCGACGCGAAACCACGCCCACATCCCAGCCCCGCGGCCCCGCCCTCCGCCGCCGCCGCGTGACGTCACGGGGACGTGCGTGCGTCGTGCGTGGTGCGTGCGTGCGCGGCGCCGCGGCCTGCTGGGACCCGGATCGACGGCGGCGGGGTTCGGGCGCGGCGGCCGGCGGGACGAACGGCGGAGCCTGAGGAGCCGGAGCGGGGCCCGGGATCCCCGGGGGCCCACGGCCGCCATCACGGACTTCCTGTGGGACAAGCGGACCGGGCTGGCTGCGAGGACGGTGCGGATCGGGGCGCGGCGGGGCGGGGTTGGGCCGAGGCCGCTTCTTCCGTGCGGGGCGGCGGGGATCCCCGGGCCGCGCTGCGTTCCGCCTGGCGGAGGCTCCGCGTTGAGGGACCGGCAGCCCGGCGCTTCCGGGGCGGGCCCGGCTCGGCCGAGCAGGCCGCGGCGCCGCGTTCTTCTCCCTTCGGGCCCGGTTCAGCCCGGCCCGGCCTTCCCTTCGTGTCCGAGTCCCGGAACGTCCGCTCCCAGCGCTCCGTAACGCCGCGGGGCCGCGTCCGGTGCTGGGCCCCGCCCGACGGCTCAGCGCTGCCGTCCCCAAACCGGTTCCGGAGCTGCGGAACGCCCCGGTGTGGCGGCTGGGCCGGGCGCAGGGCTGCCTTTAATGAAGGGCTACGGGCGGAACGGCGCTTCGCTGCGGGGATGGCGATGGGCTCCGCGGGTCGGGAAGCGATAAAACGCGTTGGGACGTCGGAACGGGGGGGGGGGGCACTTCCCGGGGGGTTCCCGTTGCTTTTGGCCCCGATGCCCCCCCTGCAGTGCTGCCATCTGAGCTGTGCGAGGCTTCCTGAGCGCCTCTGTGCACCCAAAGGGTGTTTGTGCCCCTCGGATCCCATTGGGGTCTTTGTGTAGGTGGTTTCTTGGCAGAGGAGCAGAGCTGTTTGTTTAGCAGCTGAGGGGGCTGCAGTGCTGCTGGAGGGACTTTGGGACGAGCATTGGTGGCATCCCGAGCTGCCTTTTGTCTTCCTTTGGTGCTGCTGTGCTGCCTGATGGGAGCACTGCAAACCTGATTGCTTCTGCATCTGTGAACGTTCAAGCCCTTGGGTAGGAGATGCAGGGAGTAACACAAAGCTGGCAGTCCCAGCGCTGTGCACCCAAAGGAAGTTAATGCCCCTCAGGTTCCCATTGGTGCTTGGAGGGAGGAGTGCAGGTGGTTGTTTGGGGGAGCAGAGCTGTTTGTTTAGTTGCAGTGCTGCTTGTAGGGACTTTAGGACAAGCATTGGTGGCATCCTGAGCTGCTTTTTGTCTTCCTTTGGTGCTTCTATGTTGCCTGATGGAAGCACTGCAAACCTGATTGCTTCTGCAGCTGTGAATGTTCAAGCCCATGGATGCAAAGGGTGACATAGAGTTGACAGTCCTGACCCACGCGGACAACACAACGCTGGCAGTCCCAGTGGGCGCTCAGCTCCTCACATGCAAAGCTCTGGGGTCTCCTGGCTGTTTTAACCCATCCTGCCCTTCCAACTCTTTGCTCTGCTGCTTTTCCCCTTGCACACCCCCGATCCTAAGGCCGTGTTGTCTCTGCAGATGCCTCACTCCAGAAGGTTCCGCTCTTCGGAGCGCAGCAGCCGGGGCAGCTTCCATGAACGTTACAGGAGCCGCAAACACAAGAGGCGGCGGTCGAGGTCCAGCAGCAGTGAAAGAGACCGAAGGCACCGCAGGGAGGGCAGCTACCACGTCCGCTCCAGGAGGTGGGTGGATATAGGGGCAGCCCTGCAGGGATCCCCTGTTTGGGTTGGGGGTGGCTCAGCCCCCTTTGGGGAGCCATCTGTCCTGTGGGGTTGTTGCAGTCAAACAATGATGGGTGAGTTTTGACTCTCCTGATGTGTGTAGAGTTGCCGACTACTGGACCAGGCTGCCCAGAGAACACATGGGGTGCCATAGGAAGCCATAGGACACCATAAGGACCTGTGGGGTGCCATAGGAAGCCATAGGGCACCCTAAGGACCTGTGGGGTGCCATAGGAACCCATAGGGCACCCTAAGGACCTGTGGGGTGCCATAGGAACCCATAGGGCACCATAAGGATCTGTGGGGTGCCATAGGAACCCATAGGGTGCCATTTGGACCCCATGGGGTGCCATAGGAACCCATAGGGCACCATAAGGACCTGTGGGGTGCCATAGGAACCTGAGCATGGAGAAGGCTGTGGGGTGATCTCATTGCAGCCTTCCAGGACCTAAAGGGAGCCTCCAAACAGGAGGGGAATCAACTCTTGGAAAGGGGAGATAAGAGCAGGACTATGGGAGGTGGTTTGAAGTTGGAGGGCAGATTGAGGTTGGATTTAAGGGGGAAGTTCTTTGCTATGAGAGCAGGGAGCTGCTGGAACAGCTGCATGGAGAGGCTGTGGGTGCCCCTTCCATCCCTAGAGGTGTTCAAGGCCAGCTTGGCTGGGCCCCTGTGCTGGTGTTAAACAGGGGATCGAATCCTCACCATCCTCGAGTTCCCTTGAGTTCCTTCCCACCCCAACCTGTTCTTTGTATGAACCCCCCCCTCTTTGCTTCCCCTTCAGCTACGACGACCACTCAGCAGACAGGAGGGCCTACGACCGCCGTTACTGTGACAGCTACCGGCGCAACGATTACAGCCGTGAGCGAGGAGAGCCCTACTACGACCCCGACTACCGGCACTCCTACGACTACCGGCGCTCCCGGGACCGCGACAGCAGCTACCGGAGCTGCAAAAGCAGCCGGCGTAAGCACAGGCGGAGGCGGCGGCGCAGCCGGTCCTTTAGTCGTTCCTCATCGGTGAGTATCCGTGCCGTGTTGGGCCTCCCCCTGTAAACCTTTCTCTCGCAGGTGGAGAGTTTGGGGTAAGTAGAAAATAAAACTCTGCTTTCTAAAGTGGCTCTTGGATTCGGTTCGAGGAATTGGGTAGGTTTGGTGGAGGGTTCAGTCACCGTCCTGATGCGCCTTGGTTGCACTGTCAGCTCAAGTGCTGCCTCAGTGCAAGGGCAGGATGCCTGGCAGGGCTGGCACGGCCCCACGGGGTGATGCTGCAGTCCAACCCCGGCTCCTTTATCCCTTCAGAGCGCTGCTTTTGTTTGCTGCTGCTCATTAAGGGCTGTGAATCCCGGCCAAGCAGCCTTTGTGTGAGGTTTGTGCAGCAGATATTTGGCTGTTCCCGATCCCACAGAGCCCAGGCCGTGTGCAGCAGGTCCCTGTTGCTCCCTGACTCGGGCCCTGTGGCAGGAGCTCCATCTCTTAGGGCAGGCTCTTTTTGGGTAGGCCCAGTGCAGTGGGGATGGATGGCACACGAAGGGATGCAGCTCGTGATCTGCTCAGCTCGGGCAAAGGCAGCAGCAACCAGCTCAGGCTCTTCTCAGCAGCAGCCCTGGCTTTCTCTTCTTGTCTGTTCTGCTGTTCACCTCCCGCTTCTGTCAGAGCCCAGCTGTGTTCTCTGCTCTGTGCTGGAGCTCTCAGTGTTGTCTGGTCCATTCTCACCATGTGTTCAGGGCTGGGGGGTTATTATGGGCTGTATCCAGGTCCCCAGGCTGCTGCCTGGTTGCTCCCAAGTCTGGGGTTACTTAGCAGAGCTGGAAGCAGGAGTTCTGCTCTTCTCTGGTGTAAAACCTCTTACCTGCCTCATCCCAGGCTGTCCCTGTTCCCCTTTGGGCCTTTGCTTCTCTCTTGGAAGTCAGCCTTTCCAGGATCAGCTTCTTTAAGGGAGGAGGGCCTAGGAAGGAGCGCCACGTCTGCCCCAGGCAGTTCCTCTCCAACCATTCTGCTTTCAGATGGATCTTTGTACCAACAATTGCTTCCCAAAGTCTCTGAATCCATCTTTCTCTGAGCACCGGGGGGAGGTGGGGGGGTAAGAGGGGAGCAAAGTTGGGGAGGTTGGAAGGGGTTGGGAATGTCCGTGCAGGGCAGGACGTCCCACCTCCTGCCTCCTTTCCGACATGGGGCTGTTCTGATGCCCCCCCTGTGCTCACTGAGCAGCAGAGCCACGCGTGGCCACTCTTGTCACCATTGATCCCAATGGCAACGTTGTTCCTCTCTGAGCCCCTAGAAGAGTGAGAGCAGCCCCTCTGCTGGCCCCCATTTGCTCTCACGCTGGTTCGGGGTGGGGCTGTTTGTAGGTTTTTCTTTCTTTTTTTTTTTCTTCTTATTTTCTTTTATATATTTATTTATTTATTTTTTGCTACGCCGAAAAGCAAAAACTGTTTTTTTTTGTTTTGTTTTCTTTGATTTTTCTTTTCTTTTTCTTTTCTTTTCTTTTATTTTTTTTTTCTTTTCTGAGCTTAGTGTGTTGTTATCTTGACATGTTCCCTTGCAATATCCCTATCGTTATATATTCCTCTGTGCCGTATGAATTGGCTGGGAATCTCCTCCTGCAACCCCTCCTCAATGTGAATTTCCAAACCACCCAATGCTGCTGCTGCGCTGGTGTGAAAATCTGATTGAATGGTGAATGATGAATTCCCTGTCTGCCTGGGCCAGCAGAGGAGTCGACAGAGCAGCAGAAGGGCCAAGAGTGTGGAGGACGACGACGAGGGGCATCTGATCTATCGCGTCGGCGACTGGCTACAAGAAAGATGTACAGCCAAATCGTAACATAATTTAGCTCTCTAGTTAAGCTCCCATCGCAGTCGCAGATCTGTCTTTTCTCTTTTTTTTTTCTGTTCCATTTTTTGATTTTTCCGCTGTTTTTTTTATTCAAGAGAAAAAAACCCTTCTCCTTTTTATTTATTTATTTATTTTTTTCCTTCTCCCCTTTTGGTTTTTTTTTGTTTTGGGTTTTGTTTTTTGTTTTGGTTAAAGCTCTGTTTATATTTTGTATTGTTACTTGAAGAGCCAGGGAATGTAGGGCAGCTGCCTCGTGCAGCCGGTGTCAGCCTTCCGCTGCTCCGGAAGCTCTCAAGCTGTGTGCAGGTTAGGTTTTGCAATGCATTCTCCTCTGCCTCGTGTAACGTGCCTCATTCAGGTCTTGTTCTCTTTCTCTCTCACTCCCTTTTCTCTTCTTTTTTACCTCCCATCCCAGATGAGATTCTCAGCACTTTAGGGGAAGGAACATTCGGCAGAGTGGTGCAGTGCATGGATCACCGGAGGTAAGCATTGAGATGGGGGGGGTTGGAGAGGAGCTGGGGGTGGGAATGGGGCTGTGGGGTCCCAGCCTTTCTTATGGGTCACCCATTGCTGCAGGGGAGCCTTAGCTCTTCCTGGAGTGGGAAGGCACCTGTGGGGGGCCATAGGAACCCATAGGGCAGCATAAGGACCTGTGGGGTGCCAGTTGGGCTCCATGGGGTGCCATAGGAACCCATAGGGCACCATAAGGACCTGTAAGGTGTCATAGGAACCCATAGGGCACCATAAGGACCTGTAAGGTGTCATAGGAACCCATAGGGCACCATAAGGACCTGTGGGGTGCCATAGGAACCCATAGGGCACCATAAGGACCTGTGGGGTGCCATAGGAACCCATAGGGCACCATAAGGACCTGTGGGGTGCCATAGGAACCCATAGGGCACCATAAGGACTTGTGGGGTGCCATAGGAACCCATAGGGCACCATAAGGATCTGTGGGGTGCCATAGGAACCCATAGGACACCATAAGGACCTGTGGGGTGCCATAGGAACCCATAGGGTACCATAAGGATCTGTGGGGTGCCATAGGAACCCATAGTGCACCATAAGGACCTGTGGGGTGCCATAGGAACCCATAGGGCACCATAAGGACCTGTGGGGTGCCATAGGAACCCATAGGGCACCCTAAGGACCTGTGGGGTGCCATAGGAACCCATAGGGCACCATAAGGACTTGTGGGGTGCCATAGGAACCCATAGGGCACCATAAGGATCTGTGGGGTGCCATAGGAACCCATAGGGCACCATAAGGACCTGTGGGGTGCCATAGGAACCCATAGGGCACCATAAGGACCTGTGGGGTGCCATAGGAACCCATAGGGCACCATAAGGACCTGTAAGGTGTCATAGGAACCCATAGGGCACCATAAGGACCTGTGGGGTGCCATAGGAACCCATAGGGCACCATAAGGACCTGTGGGGTGCCATAGGAACCCATAGGGCACCATAAGGACCTGTGGGGTGCCATAGGAACCCATAGGGCACCATAAGGACCTGTGGGGTGCCAGTTGGGCTCCATGGGGTGCCATAGGAACCCATAGGGCACCATAAGGGCCTGTGGGGTGCCATTTGGACCCCATGGGTTGCCATAGGAACCCATAGGGCGCCATAAGGACCTGTGGGGTGCCAGTTGGGCTCCATGGGGTGCCATAGGAACCCATAGGGCACCATAAGGACCTGTGGGGTGCCATAGGAACCCATAGGGCACCATAAGGACCTTTCTCATGGGTCACCCATTGCTGCAGGGGAGCCTCAGCTCTTCCTGGAGAGGGGAGGAGCTCTGCTTTGTTCCTCAGCCCTTGAGGAACTGCTTCCTTCTGGCTTGAGGAGGGCAGGAAGCTGCACTATGTGTGTCTTCATAGGATTCTATGACTCACAAGAGGAGGCTGGCTTCAGAAAGCCCTCATAGGGAGCACTGAGCCATCTCAGCAGTGCTTACATGGAGTCTCTTCCCGTTTCTCACCAGGGGTGGTGCACGTGTTGCTCTTAAAATCATTAAAAACGTGGAGAAATACAAAGAAGCCGCCCGGCTGGAGATCAACGTGCTGGAGAAAATCAATGAGAAGGATCCCGAGAACAAGAAGTGAGTGAACTCAGAGCAGTGCAGGAGGGAAGGCAACAACTCAGAGCAGTGCAGGAGGGAAGGCATTGAACTCAGAGCAGTGCAGGAGGGAAGGCATTGAACTCAGAGCAGTGCAGGAGGGAAGGCATTGAACTCAGAGCAGTGCAGGAGGGAAGGCATTGAACTCAGAGCAGTGCAGGAGGGAAGGCATTGAACTCAGAGCAGTGCAGGAGGGAAGGCATCGACTCAGCCCAGCTGCAGGGTGGTGGGTGAGAGGTGTCAGGTCCTCTTGTAGCTCAGTTTCTGCTTCTTGGTGGCGAGTTGGGTTGAGTTCTGTGGGGTAGAAACCCAGCAAGGAAAAGGAAAGCTGCACTGCAGAGCTGAGTGCTGTGCATGGATCCTCTCTGCATCAGAGCCTTTTCTCCCCAGTCTCTGTGTCAGGATGTTTGACTGGTTTGACTACCACGGCCACATGTGCATCTCCTTTGAACTGCTGGGCCTCAGCACTTTTGATTTCCTGAAGGACAACAATTATCTGCCTTACCCCATCCACCAAGTGCGGCACATGGCCTTCCAGGTGTGCCAGGCTGTGAAGTGTAAGTGCTCACTGCTCTTCTCTCTGTTGGTTCTCAGCTGTGCTGCAGAGCCACGCAGCTCCCATCCTCAGCCCCAGTTTGTGGGTCCAGGGCAGTGCACAGTTCTGGCTGTGATGCTGCTTTGCCAGCTGTGAGACTGAGCCTTCCTGCCCCTCCGGTGGTGGATGTGTGCTTGGAATGAACCCTGTTCCTTATGCTGATGTTTTTGCTGGCTGTGAGTGAGGGCTGTGTGCATTTTGCTGATCAATACCATCAATCTTTGTGCTTCTCTTGAAGCATTTTGGCCCGGATGACCCTGATTGTTCACACCCAGCCCCAACCACCAGCCAAACCGGTGCCAGTTGGAGCAAAACAAACCCATGTTAGCAGCCGTGCTTTGCCTTCTGATCCTCAGCTCTGACTCTTGTTTGCTTCCTCAGTTCTGCATGACAACAAACTCACTCACACTGACCTCAAACCTGAGAACATCCTCTTTGTCAACTCTGACTATGAGCTCACCTATAACCTGGAAAAGGTAAGTCTGCCTTCAGAGCTCAGGGCTTGGCTCCTTGGTTTCCCTGCCCTTGGCATTGGGCTGGCTGAGCCCTTGGCATTGGGCTGGCTGAGCCCTTGGCATTGGGCTGGCTGAGCCCTTGGCATTGGGCTGGCTGAGCCCTTGGCATTGGGCTGGCTGAGCCCTTGGCATTGGGCTGGCTGAGCCCTTGGCATTGGGTTGGCTGAGCCCTTGGCATTGGGTTGGATGTGGCCCTGGGATGTGTGCTGGCTGATGGGAGGACCCAGTGGGGAAGGGTTGGCTGTGTAAGGAGGGAGCTCAGTCTTCATCTTGAAGCTCTTGAGTAACCCATCATTGTCCTCCCTCGCACAGAAGCGGGATGAGCGCAGTGTGAAGAGCACGGCCATCAGGGTGGTGGATTTCGGCAGTGCCACGTTTGATCACGAGCATCACAGCACAATTGTGTCTACTAGGCACTACCGGGCCCCTGAGGTCATCCTGGGTGGGTACTGCATGGTCTGAGCGTTGCCTGTTGGGTTAAGAAGCATTGGCTTCCCATAGCGTTCAGTAGTTCACCCTGGGAGATGGGAGTTGCTCCACTTGTGTGCTCTGCAGGCCTATTTTTGAGGTGGGGGACAGGCAGCAAGTGAAATGGGAACTGGTTTTCTGATGTCTTGTTTGCTCTAGAAATGGGGGTGGGGAAGGGTTGGAATGTTGGGTCATGGCTGCATCTCTTCTTTACAAACCATTGCTCTTTTAGAGCTTGGCTGGAGCCAACCCTGCGACGTCTGGAGCATCGGCTGCATCATCTTTGAGTATTATGTGGGTTTCACCCTGTTCCAGGTGAGAACTGTGTGCTGTTTGCCTTCCTCACAAGTGGGGAAAGAGGACGTTGGCTGCTTCCCAGCGCAGCCTGCAGCCTCTGGGACCGATGGAGTTCCCCTCCACGGCTGCAGTGTTGTAGAGATGACCCAAGTGCTTTGGCCAGCCAAGGGCTGCTGAGCTGGGGATCCTCCAGGGCTGGAGGCACAATGACTGGAATACGTTCCATTCTTTTCCCTTCACGTTTATCTCCTCCAGACACACGACAACCGGGAGCACCTGGCCATGATGGAGAGGATCTTGGGGCCAATTCCTTCTCGGATGATCCGGAAGACCAGGTGAGTAATTCCTGCTGTGCTCTGAGGGCTTCCTGGCTGTTTCCTGTATCTTAGTGCATTCCTTCAAGGCATCCATCTTTGCAGCTGCCTGTTGAGTCAGCTGCCTGTGTGCTGCTGCAGTGTCCTGAGTCACCTGGGCAGCACTGCTTTGCCAGGGTTGGGTGCTTTGAGTGGCACCTACAACTCGTTCCCACCTCTCCTTGTTGACAGGAAGCAGAAGTATTTCTACCACGGCCGTTTGGATTGGGATGAGAACACCTCTGCTGGCCGCTACGTTAGGGACAACTGCAAGCCGCTGCGGGTAAGGTGGGGGTGGGTAGGAGCACCCTGTTGCTTCATCCTTTTCTCATTGCAGAGCTTTACAGTGCCCAGCCCCAGTGCTGAAGATGGTTCCTGTGGGCAAGGTTAGGCCACTGAAAGGCTCAGCCCAGCGTCCTGCTGAAGGAGCCTTGGCTGTCCCACACATAGAACTAGGAAGACTGCAGCAGCCTGAGCTTTAACCTCAAGTGGATGAGGAGGAGGAGGAGGAGGGCAAGGAGACTTCAGGAAGTGCCTGGGAAGGAAAGGAAGGGGGGCGTGGGGGGGAAGGGTGCAACTGGAGAGGTCCATGCTTTTCAGGTGGCCTGGATGTGGAGCTTAGGATAGAGGAAGGTCTGAGCAGACCAGCTTAGCTTTCAGCCCCTCAGAGCGCACTGTGAGCACACATGGAGCAGCATCCTTGCCCAGCATCCTCGCCCTCACCTCCCCCTCCTCTTCCTCCCTCCAGCGTTACCTGACCTCTGAGGCTGAAGACCACCACCGCCTTTTCGACCTCATCGAGAGCATGCTGGAATACGAGCCTTCCAAGCGTATCAGCCTGGCCGAAGCCCTCAAACACCCGTTCTTTGACGTGCTGGAAGTGATGGAGCCGAGCACAAAGATGTGGGACTCTAGCAGAGACATCAGCCGGTGACGCCACAGGTGCCATCCTGCCTTCAGATTTTAGCCCCCGTGGAGGCCTGTGCGATTTCTATTCAGACATTTTGGTGCTTTTCTTTCCCCCCTCCCCCCCCCTTTTTTTTTTTTTGTTTGTTTCTCTTTTGGGGTTTTAATTTTGATACATTCGAATCCTCCCCGGACATCTTTGTAAAGCTGTTAATATGTGAGATATTGTAAATAACCCATATTCTATAGCAGCCTCTCAGCACTGCAGGCCCCACCTCCTGCTGCCAACGTTGCCAGGGGGGCGAAGGAAGTGGGGGGGGGTCTGCATGTCCATATTGTACATACCTTTGTTATGTGTTGCTTTGTCTCCTGCTCAACCCTGCGCCCCTCAGTGTACAGAACCCAGGACTTGCAGCTCTCTGTAGCTTCTCTGTCTCCGTGTAAGTTATGAAACTGGTGGGACTGCATGGGAATTATTATTATTATTATATATATATATATATTATTTTTTTGGGGGGGGGATCGCTGTCATATCCCGTCCTCACACCAGAGTTTTATAAGGATTTTGTACAGTCTTTGTGGGAAAATAAATATGAAGTGAAGAAACCCTCATCAGGGCTGTGCAGGGCTCTATTGGGGCACAGAGAATCCAGTATTGCTGTGCTGCTGCATCACCTGGCTGTCATCACATAGAGGGTTAAAAGGCAGCCCCGGCTCTGGGTGAGGTTGTGGAGGGAGGCAGCGGGGTGAAGGCAGCTCCTTTGTCATGCATTGTATGATCTTAAAGAGCTCATGGGGGGAGTTGTCACAGCTCTCAGGGCCTGCTGTGTGTACCCAACCCCTGCCTGAGTCCCATTGGGTGTCATATAGAGCAGCCCTAGAGCCGGGCCTGCAGCCCTAGAGCCGGGCCTGCAGCCCTAGAGCCGGGCCTGCAGCCCTAGAGCCGGGCCTGCAGCCCTAGAGCCGGGCCTGCAGCCCTAGAGCCGGGCCTGCAGCCCTAGAGCCGGGCCCGCAGCCTTACCTGCATGAAGCAGAGCACAAAGTGCAGCATCCACCTCCAGACCGCACAGCTGTTAATTGCGTTGCCACTCAGCCCGGCCCTTGCTGTGAAGGCCTGGCGTCCCATAGCGGGCTCTGGGCGGCTCGTGTTGCCGGTGGGCCTCGCTGGCGGCCCGCTTTTGCCGTGCAGGCCCCGGCGCGCCGTTGCCATGGAGACGGCGTTGCCATGGGGACGCGCTCCCAGCGTGCCGCGCGCTGAGGAAACGGCAGCGAGACCGGAAGTGAGAGGAGGTGGGTGCGCACCGCCACGTGACTCTGTGCACGTGATCGCGTCACGTGGTCTCAGCTTTCGGCCCGGCGCACGCGCAGAGCTACCCTGCGGTGCGGCCGTCGGGAGGCGGGTGACGTCATGGGGGGCGGCGGCCAATCAGCGGCGAGGGGCGGGGCGGCGCGGCGGACTCGGCGGCGGTTCCGCTCCCGGTGCGGCCATGGCCCAACATGGCGGCCCCGCGGTGCTCCCGGATAACCCGTTCCAGGTGCGCGGCCTGCACTGCCCCGCGGCTCCGGGCCCGGTGTGACTCCCGTTACGGTTCCCGTTACGGTTCCCGTTACGGTTCCCGTTACGGTTCCCGTTACGGTTCCCGTTACGGTTCCCGTTACGGTTCCCGTTACGGTTCCCGTTACGGTTCCCGTTACGGTTCCCGTTACGGTTCCCGTTACGGTTCCCGTTACGGTTCCCGTTACGGTTCCCGTTACGGTTCCCGTTACGGTTCCCGTTACGTCTCTTGCAGGACCCCGCCGTGGTGCAGCACCGGCCCGGTCCCGACAGCGCGGCGCTGGATGCTTATAACCCCTTTGAGAACAACGCGGTGAGGAACCAACGTGGGATGGACCCGTTGTGGTTCCGCTTCCCGGTGCGGTCCGGTCCGTCCGGTGCTCCCGGGCCTCTCACCGTTCCCTTCTCGCTCCCTCCGCAGCCGCCGCCGCCGTACCGCGTTCAGCCCGAGGCCGCCCCGCCGCATGGAACCGTTCAGCCGCCGAGGAGAACGAGCCCCACCGAGCCGCGGAACTACGGCTCCTACGGGACGCAGGTTCGGTACCGGGAGGGTGAGAAACGACCGGAGGGGGGGCGGGGGGGGGAAGGATGGAAACCGAGCCCCGTTCCGTTCCCGTAGGCTTCGACTGCGGCTGCTACGGCCGAGCTGCTGAAACGGCAGGAGGAGCTGAACCGGAAAGCGGAGGAATTGGACCGGAGGGAACGGGAGCTGCAGAACGCGGCCATGGGGGGCAGCGCCGGTAAGTGCCGGTGTGGTCCCGGTGCGGTCCCGGTGTGGTCCGTTCCCTCTTTGTATCCCATCCCCCCCCCCGTTAAACGGCCGTTCGCCGCAGGCAGAGCCAACAACTGGCCGCCGCTACCGGCCTTCTGCCCGGTGAAGCCTTGTTTCTATCACGACATCCCGGTAGAAATCCCCGCTGATTTCCAAAGGACCGTCACCGCCATGTACTACCTGTGGATGGGTCAGTGCGGGGCGAGGGGCGAGGGGGGGCTGGGGGGGGGTTGGGGGAGAGGATGGGGGGGGGCTTGGGGAGGTTTGAGGGGACTGGGGGGGTGGGGGGGGGGGTCTGGGGGGGGTGTGGGGGGGTTGGAGGGGTCTGGAGGGGTGGGGGGGGGTTGGAGGGGTCTGGGGGGGTGGGGGGGGGGTCTGGGGGGGTTGGAGGGGTCTGGGGGGGTGGGGGGGTCTGGGGGGGTGGGGGGGGGTCTGGGGGGGGTTGGGGGGGTCTGGGGGGGTGGGGGGGGGGTCTGGGGGGGGTTGGAGGGGTCTGGGGGGGTGGGGGGGTCTGGGGGGGTGGGGGGGGTTGGAGGGGTCTGGGGGGGTGGGGGGGGGGTCTGGGGGGGTGGGGGGGGTTGGAGGGGTCTGGGGGGTGGGGGGGGGGTCTGGGGGGGGTTGGAGGGGTCTGGGGGGGTGGGGGGGGGGTCTGGGGGGGGTTGGAGGGGTCTGGGGGGGTGGGGGGGGGGTCTGGGGGGGGTTGGAGGGGTCTGGGGGGGTGGGGGGGGGGTCTGGGGGGGGTTGGAGGGGTCTGGGGGGGTGGGGGGGGTCTGGGGGGGTGGGGGGGGGTCTGGGGGGGTGGGGGGGGTTGGAGGGGGTTGGGGGGGGTTTGGGGGGGTCTGAGGGGGTGGGAGGTTTGGGAGGGGCTTGGGGAGGGTTGGGGGGGGTTTGGGGGGAGTTTGGGGGTTTTGGGAGGGGTTTGGGAAGGTTTTGAGGGGGTTTTGGGGGAGGGTTGGGGGGGTTGTTGAGGTTTGGGGGGGCTTGGGGAGGTTGGGGGGGTTTAGGGGGGTTGGTGGGGGGCTTGGGGGAGGTTTGGGGGGGGGTTTAGGGGGGGCTTGGAGAGGGTTGGGGTGTTATTGAGGGTTATGGGGGGGTTTGGGGGAGGTTTGTGAGGGGTTTAGGAGGGCTGAGGGGGTGCTTGGGGAGGTTGGGGGGGTTTGGGGGTGGGGGCTTGGGGAGGTTGGGGGGGTTTGGGGGGAGGTTGGGGGGGGGTTTGGGGGGAGGTTGGGGGGGTTTGGGAGGGGTCTGGGGATGTTTGGGGGGTGTTTGGGAAGGTTTTGAGGGGGGTTTGGGGATGGTTGGGGGCTTTGGAGGGGGCTGGGAGAGATTTGGGGGGGGGGTGTGGAGGTTTGGAGGGGGTTGGGGGGGGGATGAGGAGGCTTGGGGGAGTCTGGGGGGGGGTTGGGAAGGTTTTGAGGGGGTTTTGGGGGGGCTACGGGAGGGTTGGGGGGCTTGGGGGAGGTTTGTGAGGGGCTTGGGGAGGTTGGGGGGGGTTTAGGGGGGTTGGTGGGGGGCTGGGGGGAGGTTGTGGAGGTTTGGGGGGGTGGGAGGTTGGGGGAAGGTTGGGAGATTTGGAGGGGGTTGGGGGGGGGATGAGGAGGCTTGGGGGGGGTTTGGGGGGGTTTTGGGGGGTCTAGGGAGGGGGTTGGGGAGGTTGGGAGGGTTGAGGGGGTGCTTGGGGAGGGTTGGGGGGGCTGGGGGAGGGTTGGGGGGGAGTTTTGGGGGGAGGTTGGGGGGGTTGTTGAGGTTTGGGGGGAGGTTGGGGAAGGTTGTGAGGGGCTGGGGAGGTTTGGGGATGGTCGGGGGGTTGGGGGAGGTTGGGGGAGTTGAGGGGGTGGTTGGGGGGGGCTTGGAAAGTTTTGGGGGGGTCTGGGGGGATGTTTGGGGATGGTCGGGGGGTTTGGGGGGGGTTTGGGGGGGGTGGGCGGTTTGGGGGGGGTTGGGGGGAAGTTGGGGGAGGGTTGTGGAGGTTTTTTGGGGGTTTTGGGGGAAGGTTTGGGGGGGTTTGGGGATGGTCGGGGGGGCTTTGAGGGAGGGTTGGGGGGAGTTTGGGGAGGTCTTGGGGGGAGGTTATGGGGGGGTGGGAGCTATGGGGGGGGTGTTGGGGCTGGGAGGTTCATGGGGGCTTGGGGAGGTTGGGGTGGGAGGTTATGGGGGGTTGGGGGGACATCCTGGTGGGGTTGGGGGGGGCTGGGAGAGGTTTGGGAAGGTTTTGGGGGGTTTTGGGGAGGTTTCGGGGGGATTTTGGGGGGTTTTGGGGGGTTTTGAGGAGGTTTTGGGGGGTTTTGGGGGTTTTGGGGTGTTTTGGACCCCCTGTGAGCCCCTCTTTGGGTCACCCAACCCAGCCGGTCTCTCTCCCAGCCAGCACCGTTTCCCTGCTGCTGAACTTCCTCTCCTCGCTGGCCTGGTTCTGTGTGGATCCCGGTTCCGGTTCTGGTTTCGGTCTCTCCATCCTTTGGGTTCTGCTCTACACCCCTTGTTCCTTCGTCTGCTGGTACCGGCCCATGTACAGAGCCTTCAGGTGAGGGGGGGGACATCATTGTAGCCTAAAGGGAGCCTCCAAATAGGGGGGGGGGGGCAACTCTTGATAAGGGGAGATAAGAGCAGGATGGGGGGGGGGGTTTTCGAGTTGGGGAGTGGGTTTAAGGGGGCAGTTCTTTGCTATGGGAGTAGCTGTAGAGAAGGGCTGGGGGGGCCCCATCCATCCATGGGGGGGGGGGTTCAAGGTCAGCTTGGATGGGGCTGCTGTTCAATGGGGGGGGGGTCCTGAGGGTCCTCCTGTTCAATGGGAGGGGGGTCCCGGGGGTCCTCCTCTTCAATGGGGGGGGCTCCTCCTGTTCAATGGGGGGGTTCTGTTCAATGGGGGGGGTTCTCCTGTTCAATTAGGGGGGTCCCAGGGGTCCTCCTGTTCAATGGGGGGGGGGTCCTCCTGTTCAATGATAGGGGGTCCGGGGGGTTCTCCTGTTCAATGGGGGGGGTCCCGGGGGTCCTCCTGTTCAATGAAGGTGGGTCCCGGGGGTCATCCTGTTCAATGGGGGGGGGGTCCTGGGGGTCCTCCTGTTCAATGGGGGGGGTCTTCCTGTTCAATGATGGGGGGTCCGGGGGGTCCTCCTGTTCAATGGGGGGGGGTCCTGGGGGTCCTCCTCTTCAATGGGGGGGGGTCTTCCTGTTCAATGGGGGGGCTCCTGGGGGTCCTCCTGTTCAATGGGGGGGGTCCTCCTGTTCAGTGGGGGGGGTTCTCCTGTTCAGTGGGGGGGGTCTTCCTGTTCAATGGGGGGTGGGTCCTTGTTCAATGGAGGGGGGTCCCGGGGGTCCTCCTGTTCAATGGAGGGGGGTCCTCCTGTTCAATGGGGGGGCTCCCGGGGGTCCTCCTCTTCAATGGGGGGGGGTCTTCCTGTTCAATGGGGGGGGTCCCGGGGGTCCTCCTGTTCGATGGGGGGGATCCTGCTCTTCAATGGGGGGGGTCCTCCTGTTCAGTGGGGGGGGTCCCAGGGGTCTTCCTGTTCAATGGGGGGGCTCCTGGGGGTCCTCCTGTTCAATGGAGGGGGGTCCTCCTGTTCAATGGGGGGGCTCCTGGGGGTCCTCCTCTTCAATGGGGGGGTCTTCCTGTTCAATGGGGGTGGCTCCTGGGGGTCCTCCTGTTCAATGGGGGGGGGGTGTCTTCCTGTTCAATGGGGGGGTCCCGGGGGGTCCTGCTCCTCTCCTGCAGGGCTGTGTGCTGTCCTTGCTGTGCGGATGGTTTGAGCTGTGCCTGATGTTGTCTCTCTCTCTTTCTCTTCTTTCCCCCCCCAGGAGTGACAGCTCATTCAACTTCTTTGTCTTCTTCTTCATCTTCTTTGCCCAGAATGTGATGTACGTCCTGCAGGCCATCGGGATCCCAAACTGGGGCTTCAGGTATGGGCTGTGCTGAGAGTGGGGTTATGGGGTGGGGGGGGTCCTAAAGTGGGGGTTCAGTGTGATCTGGGGCTGGAAAATAGGGGTTTATGGGGTTGGGGGGGGGGGAATCCCATAGTGGGGGTTCAGTATGATCTGTATTGAGCCTGGGGTTATGGGGTGGGGGTCCCAAAATGGGGGTTCAGTATGGTCTGTGCTGAGCATGGGGTTATGGGGTGGGGGGGAATCCCAAAGTGGGGGTTCAGAATGATCTGGGGCTGGAAAATAGGGGTTTATGGGGTTGAGGGGGGGAATCCCATAGTGGGGGTTCAGTATGATCTGTGATGAGAATGGGGTTATGGGGTGGGGGGGGGATCCCAAAGTGGGGGTTCAGGATCTGGGGCTGGAAAAGAGGGGTTGGGGGGGGGGTTCCCATACTAGGGGTTCAGTGTGATCTGTGCTGAGTTTGGGGATGGAAAATAAGGGTATGGAAAAGAGGGGTTTGGAAAGGGGGGGATCCCAAAGTGGGGGTTCAGTATGATCTGTATTGAGCCTGGGGTTATGGGGTGGGGGGTGGGGGTCCCAAAGTGGGGGTTCAGTGTGATCTGGGGCTGGAAAATAGGGGTTGTTGGGGTTGGGGGGGGGAATCCCATAGTGGGGGTTCAGTGTGATCTGTGCTGAGTTTGGGGCTGGAAAATAGGGGTTTAGAAAGGGGGGGGACCCCAAAGTGGGGGTTCAGGTATGGTCTGTGCTGAGACTGGAAGAGAAGGGTTGGGGGGGGGTCCCATAGTGGGGGTTCAGTAGGATCTGGGGCTGGAAAATAGGGGTTGTTGGGGGTCTGGTCCCGCAGCCTCCACGTCTCCTTTGGGTTCCTTTGGCAGCGGTTGGGTTGTGAGCCTGGTGGCGCTGCATAAGAACAAAGCGGTGGCCGTGATGATGATCCTGGTGGCGCTGCTCTTCACTGCACAGGCTGCGCTGGGGATCGTCATGCTGAAAAGGGTGAGCACTGGGGGGGGGCTTTATATTGAGCCCAATGGGGGGGGCTTGGGTTGGGTTGGGTTGGGCAGGGGAGAGCTCTATATTGAGCCCAAAGGGGTGTTGGGTTGGGGGGAGGGGGCTCTAAATTGAGCCCAATGGGGGGGTTGGGGTTGGGTTGGGGGAGGAGAGCTCTGTATTGAGCTCAAAGGGGGGTTTTGGGTTTGGGGGGGGGCTCTAAATTGAGCCCAATGGGGGGGTTGGGGTTGGGTTTTGGGTTGGGTTGGGGGGGGGAGAGCTCTATATTGAGCCCAATGGGGGTGTTGGGTTGGGGGGGAGGCTCTAAATTGAGCCCAATGGGGGGGTTGGGTTGGGTTGGGGTTGGAGAGCTCTATATTGAACCCAAAGGGGGGTTTTGGGTTTGGGGGGGGGCTCTATATTGAGCCCAATGGGGGGGTTGGGGTTGGATTTTGGGTTGGGTTGGGAGGGGGAGAGCTCTATATTGAACCCAAAGGGGTGTTGGGTTGGGGGGCTCTAAATTGAGCCCAATAGGGGTGTTGGGTTGGGTTGGGGGGGGGAGAGCTCTATATTGAGCCCAGAGGGGGGCTTAGGTTGGGGGGCTCTAAATTGAGCCCAAAGGGGGGGGGGGGGGGGGGTTGGGCTGGGGGGGGGGCGCTCTATATTGAACCCAAAGGGGGGGTTTTGGGTTTGGGGGGGGGGCTCTAAATTGAGCCCAATGGGGGGGGGGGGTTGGGTTGGGTTTTGGGTTGGGTTGGGGGGGGGAGAGCTCTATATTGAACCCAAAGGGGTGTTGGGTTGGGAAGGGGGGGCTCTATATTGAGCCCAAAGGGGGGTGTTGGGTTGGGTTGGGGGGGGGAGAGCTCTATATTGAGCCCAAAGGGGGGTGTTGGGTTGGGGGGGCTCTAAATTGAGCCCAAAGGGGGGTAGGGGGTTGGGTTGGGGTTGGGTTGGGGGGGGAGGGAGAGCTCTATATTGAGCCCAAAGGGGGGGTTTGGGTTTGGGGGGGGGCTCTAAATTGAGCCCAATGGGGGGATGGGGTTGGGTTGGGTTGGGGTTGGTTCAATGCTGGCACTCAGGCTGTTGGGTTAAATGGGGGGGGTTGGGTTAAGTAGGGGGGTGGGTTAAATAGGGGGGGGGGGGAGTTAAATGGGAGGGGATGTTAAATGAGGGGTGGGTTGGGTTGAATAGGGGAGGGGGTGGGTTAAATAGGGGGGGTTAATTGGGGGGGGGTGGCTTAAATGGGAGGGGTAATTGGGGGTGGTTGGGTTAAGTAGGGGGGCTTGTTAAATGGGGGGTGGGTTAAATGGGGGGGGGAGGGTTAAATGGAGGGGGGGGGGGTGTTAAATAGGCCCCTGTTCTGCTCCAGATCCACTCCTTGTACCGTCGGACCGGCGCCAGCTTCCAAAAGGCTCAGGAGGAATTTGCTGCCGGGGTCTTTTCCAATCAGGCTGTAGAACGGCTGCAGCCAACGCTGCAGGGCTGCAGCCAGCGCCTGCCGAGCCCAGCTGGCCCATAGCTGGGAGCCCCATAGCTGGGAGCCCCCATAGCTGGGAGCGCCCCTATAGCTGGGAGCCCCCATAGCTGGGAGCCCCCATAGCTGGGAGCCCCCATAGCTGGGAGCCCCCATAGCTGTGCCCCCCCCCCCCCCATCATCCCTGCATCAGCTGCTGGATGCTGCCACGTCCCACATTGGGAGCATTGGGATGATCTGATGCTCTCTGCCCCCCCCCCATTTCCCACTGACCCCCCCCCCATTTCCTTGTGCCTGGCTGCAGGCTGTGCTGGTTGGTGCTGCAGCCCTTCTCTATGTGCTAATAGAGGGGGGGGGTCGCTGCTTTCCCTTCTAGCACTGCTGGGTGGGTTTGGACCCCCCCCCTCAGTGTGTGGCAGGGGCTGAATGGCTGCTGCCCATTCATTCTGTTACCTACAATCTCCTTCCCCCCCCCCCCCCCTCAGTGCACACTCAGGAGCCAATGCAGCCCTGGGTTGGTGGGGGGGGGGGGGGGTCTTTGTGTTCCTTCCCTTTGCAGTGGGACCCCGGGGTGGGGGCATAGCTCTGTCTATAGTGGGGCTATATGGGGAAGCCCCCCCCCTATTCTCTGCCCAGTGGGACCCCGGGGGGGTGGGTGGCTCTGTCCATAGGGGGGCTGTATGGGGAAGCCCCCCCCCCCAGCCCCCCGTCTTGTCTCTAACAGCTCCCCCCACTGAGGGGGGTGTTATTGTGTGCCCCCTCATCCCCCTCTGCTGCCGGCTGTGGGCTGCAGCCCCCTGGCAGTATTATTTTGGGGGGGGGGGGGGGCTGTGAGTTGTGCTTTCCCCATCTCTTGGCTGTGGGTTGGGGGGGGGGGTTTCATTCCTGCTGCTCCTTGTGGGGGGGATTCGTGCCTTCACCTGTTCCTTGTTGTGGGGGGGGGGGGGGGGGGGGGTCCGGCTGTGGCTCTCTGCCCCCCCCCCCTCCCCATCAAGGCTGCTGCCTCGCTCCTCCTCTGCCCCCCCCCCCCCCGCGTTGCTGTGCCGGTTGTGGACCCGAATTTGGGTTTTAATTTAAGGAATAAATGAAGTTGAACTCAGCCGGGATCCGGGTGGCACCTCGGGGGGGGGGGGGTTAAATAGGGGGGGGTGTTAAAAAGTGTGTGTGTGGGGGTGTTAAATAGTGAGGGGGGTGTAAAATGGGGGTTAAATAGTGTGTATGTGGGGTTAAATAGTGGGGGGGTGTTAAATAGTGTGTGTGGGGTTAAATAGTGGGGGGGGGTTAAATAGTGGGGGGAGGGGGTTAAATAGTGGGTGGGGTTAAAAAGGGGGGTTAAATAGGGGGGGGAGGGGGTTAAATGGTGGGGGGGGTTAAATAGTGGGGGGAGGGGGTTAAATAGTGGGGGGGTTAAATGGGGGGTAGGGGTTAAATGGGGGGGGCTAAATGGGGGGGGGGTCTCCATGCGGGGCGGCTGCCGCATCCCCCGTTGGCTCGGACTCCAACTCCCGTCGTTCCTCGGCTGGGCGGCCCCGCATCGTGCCGGCATCACCGGGGCTCCCACCGGGGCTGCGGGGGGGGCGGGCGTTAAGAGGATGGGGGTGGGGGGGGTGGGGGGGGCGATGCTCTCCCGGCTCTGCCCCTCCGCATCGGGCGCGGCCGCAGCTCCGTATCGCGGCTTAACGGAGGGGGGGGGGGGGGGGGGCGATGATGCCGCACCGCATCCCGCCGGTAACGCGACCCCTCCGCACGGGGGGGGGCTGCGGCCGCCGGTAACGATCGGGGTAGGACGCGGTGAGAGCGGATCGCGGTGGGGGGGGGGGGGGGGTCGTGATTCTTCTTCTTGTCTTCGGAGCCCCCCCCCGCAGCCGTCGGAGGATGCTCAGAGCTGAGCGAGGCCCGCAGCGCTTTGCCCGCCCGGTTCCGCCGTTCGGTGCGGGTGAAGCCGGACCGGCAACGACCCCCCAGGACCGGAATGAGCCCCCCCCCAACACGGCCGGAGATCGAGGAGGAGGGGGAGGAGGAGACCCCCACCGCGGGGCTCTGAGCTCCATCCGATGAGGATCCGAACCGAACCCCCCCCCCCCTACGGCAGACGGAAGGGCCGTCCCGGTTCCGACGTTCTCTCTCCCTTTGGGTCGCTCGTTTCCATCCCGGTTCCGGATTCGGTTCTGGGCTCCATCCGATGAGCGAACGGCGCTGAGGATCCGAACCGAACCCCCCCCACTACGGCAGACGGAAGGGCCGTCCCGGTTCCGACGTTCTTTCTCCCTTTGGGTCTCTCGTTTCCATCCGGGTTCGGTTCGGTTCTATCCGCCATGCCATCCCGCAGCGATTCCAGCCGTTCATTAACGGGTCGATCGTCTCGGAGCTTGACCCGGTTCCGAACCCACCGGACCTGGCTGCAGGTTCTGTTGGTGCTGGGATTCCTCCAAGTCATCCTCGGCGTCCTCATCGTCACCTTCAGCCTCGTGGCCGCCACCATCACCGCCTCGGCCAACATCAGACACTCCTGCCCGTCATGGGCCGGCTTCTCGGTCAGCTTCTTTTGGGGGGGGGGGGGCGTCTAGGGGGGTCTCTGAGGGGGGTTTTGGGGGGGGGTTGGGGGGGTCTGGGGGAGGTTTGGAGGGGGTTTGGGGTGGAGTTTGGGAGGGTTTGGGGGGGTTTGAGGGGCTTTGGGGGTTTCTGAGGGGCTTTGGGGGGGGTCTGAGGGGGTTTGAGGGGGCTTTGGGAGGGTCTGGGGGGGGCTTGGGGGTCTCTGGGGGGGCTTGGGGGGGTTTGGGGTGGAGTTTGAGGGGGCTTGTGGGGGTTTGAGGGGGGTTGGGGGGTCTGGGGGGGTTTGGAGAGGGTTTGAGGGGGCTTTGGGGGTCTGGGGGGGGCTTGGGGGCCTCTGGGGGGGTTTGGGGTGGAGTTTGGGAGGGTCTCGGGGGGTTTGAGGGGGGTTGGGGGGGTCTGGGGGGGTTGGGATGGAGTTTGGGGGGGTCTGGGGCAGATTGGGGGGGGGTTGGGAGGGTCTGGGGGGGTTTGAGGGGGGTCGGGGGGGTCTGGGGGGGTTTGGAGAGGGTTTGGGGGGGCTTTGGGGGTCTGGGGGGGGGCTTGGGGGTCTCTGGGGGGGTTTGGGGTGGAGTTTGGGAGGGTCTCGGGGGTTTGAGGGGGGTTGGGAAGGAGTTTGGGGGGGTCTGGGGCAGATTGGGGGGGGTTTGGGGAGGCCTTGGGGGGGTTTGAGGGGGGTTGGGGGGGTCTGGGGTGGAGTTTGGGAGGGTTTGGGGGGCCTTTGGGGGGGGCTCTGAGGGGGTTTGAGGGGGCTTTGGGAGGGTCTGGGGGGGCTTGGGGGTCTCTGGGGAGGTTTGGGGTGGAGTTTGGGAGGGTCTCGGGGGGTTTGAGGGGGGTTGGGGGGGCCTGGGGGGGTTGGGATGGAGTTTGGGGGGGTCTGGGGCAGATTGGGGGGGGTTTGAGAGGGTCTGGGGGGGGGTTGAGGGGGGTTAGGGGGGTCTGGGGGGGTTTGGAGAGGGTTTGGGGGGGCTTTGGGGGTCTGGGGGGGGCTTGGGGGTCTCTGGGGGGGTTTGGGGTGGAGTTTGGAAGGGTCTCGGGGGGTTTGAGGGGGGTTGGGGGGGGCTGGGGGGGTTGGGAAGGAGTTTGGGGGGGTCTGGGGGGGTTTGAGGGGGGTTGGGGGGGCCTGGGGGTGTTGGGATGGAGTTTGGGGGGGTCTGGGGCAGATTGGGGGGGGTTTGGGAGGGTCTGGGGGGGTTTGGAGAGGGTTTGAGGGGGCTTTGGGGGTCTGGGGGGGGCTTGGGGGCCTCTGGGGGGGTTTGGGGTGGAGTTTGGGAGGGTCTCGGGGGGTTTGAGGGGGGTTGGGGGGCTCTGGGGGGGTTGGGATGGAGTTTGGGGGGGTCTGGGGCAGATTGGGGGGGGTTTGGGGAGGCCTTGGGGGGGTTTGAGGGGGGTTGGGGGGGTCTGGGGTGGAGTATGGGAGGGTTTGGGGGGCCTTTGGGGGGGGGTCTGAGGGGGTTTGAGGGGGCTTTGGGAGGGTCTGGGGGGGCTTGGGGGTCTCTGGGGGGGTTTGGGGGGGTTTGGGGTGGAGTTTGGGAGGGTCTGGGGGGGTTTGAAGGGGGTTGGGGGGGTCTGGGGGGGTTTGGAGAGGGTTTAGGGGGGCTTTGGTGGTCTGGGGGGGGCTTGGGGGTCTCTGGGGGGGTTTGGGGTGAAGTTTGGGAGGGTCTCGGGGGGTTTGAGGAGGGTTGGAGGGGCCTGGGGGGGTTGGGATGGAGTTTGGGGGGGTCTGGGGCAGATTGGGGGGGGTTTGGGAGGGTCTGGGGGGGTTTGAGGGGGTTGGGGGGGCCTGGGGGGTTTGGAGAGGGTTTGGGGGGGTGTTGGGAGGGCTTGGGGGGGGCTTGGAGGTCTCTGGGGGGGTTTGGGGTGGAGTTTGGGGGGGTCTGCGGCAGATTGGGGGGGGTTTGGGAGGGTCTGGGGGGGTTTGAGGGGGGGTTGGGGGGGTCTGGGGCAGACTTGGGGGGTTTGGGAGGGTCTGTGGGGGTCTGGGGGGTTTGGAGGGGGTTTGGGGGGGTGTTGGGAGGGCTTGGGGGGGGGTTGGGGGGACTTGAGGGGGTTTGGGGGAATTTGGAGGGGGATTGGGGGGGTTTAGGGGGGATTGGGGGGGATTGGGGGCTTTGGGGTGGAGTTTGGGAGGGTCTGGGGGGGTTTGATGGGGTTTGGGGGGTCTGGGGAGGGTATGGAGGAGGTTTGGGGGGGGGTCTGGGGCAGATTGGGGGTGTTTGGGAGGAGTTGGGAGGGTCCGGAGGGTTTGAGGGGGTTTGGGGAGACTTTGGGGGGGGTTGAGGGGGTTTGGAGGGGGTCAGGGGGAATTTGGAGGGGGTTTGGGGGGGGGTTAGGGGGGGTTGGGGGGTTTGGGGTGGAGTTTGGGAGGGTCTGGGGGGGTTTGGAGATGGATGGATGGATGGATGGATGATGGATGGATGGAGGGATGGAGGGATGATGGATGGATGGATGGATGGATGGATGATGGATGGATGATGGATGGAGGGATGGAGGGATGGAGGGATGGATGATGGATGGATGGATGGATGGATGGATGGATGGATGATGGATGGATGGATGATGGATGGATGATGGATGGATGATGGATGGATGATGGATGGATGATGGATGGATGATGGATGGATGGATGGATGGATGGATGGATGATGGATGGATGATGGATGGATGATGGATGGATGGATGGATGGATGGATGGATGGATGGATGGATGGATGATGGATGGATGATGGATGGATGATGGATGGATGGATGGAGGGATGATGGATGGATGATGGATGGATGATGGATGGATGATGGATGGATGATGGATGGATGATGGATGGATGGATGGAGGGATGATGGATGGATGATGGATGGATGATGGATGGATGATGGATGGATGATGGATGGATGATGGATGGATGGATGGATGGATGGAGGGATGGATGGAGGGATGATGGATGGATGATGGATGGATGATGGATGGATGGATGGAGGGATGGAGGGATGGATGGATGGATGATGGATGGATGATGGATGGATGGATGGATGGATGGATGATGGATGGATGGATGGATGGATGATGGATGGAGGGATGGATGGATGGATGGATGGATGATGGATGGAGGGATGGAGGGATGGAGGGATGGATGGATGGATGGATGATGGATGGATGATGGATGGATGATGGATGGATGGATGGATGGATGGATGATGGATGGATGATGGATGGATGGATGATGGATGGATGATGGAGGGATGGATGGATGGATGGATGATGGATGGATGATGGATGGATGGATGATGGATGGATGATGGATGGATGGATGGATGATGGATGGATGAATGGATGATGGATGGATGGATGGATGATGGATGGATGGATGGATGATGGATGGATGATGGATGGATGGATGATGGATGGATGATGGATGGATGGATGGATGGATGGATGGATGGATGGATGATGGATGGATGATGGAGGGATGGATGGATGGATGGATGATGGATGGATGATGGATGGATGGATGGATGATGGATGGATGATGGATGGATGGATGGATGATGGATGGATGAATGGATGATGGATGGATGGATGGATGATGGATGGATGGATGGATGATGGATGGATGGATGATGGATGGATGAATGGATGATGGATGGATGGATGGATGGTGGATGGATGATGGATGGAGGGATGGATGGATGGATGGATGGATGATGGATGGATGGATGGATGATGGATGGATGAATGGGATGTGGATGGTGGTGGATGGAGGATGGATGGATGATGGATGGATGGATGGATGGATGGTGATGGATGATGGATGGATGATGGATGGATGGATGATGGTGGATGATGGATGGATGATGGATGATGGATGGATGATGGATGGAGGGATGGATGGATGATGGATGGATGATGGATGGATGGATGGATGATGGATGGATGATGGATGGATGGATGGATGATGGATGGATGATGGATGGATGAATGGATGATGGATGGATGGATGGATGATGGATGGATGGATGATGGATGGATGAATGGATGATGGATGGATGGATGGATGATGGATGGATGGATGGATGATGGATGGATGGATGATGGATGGATGATGGATGATGGATGGATGGATGGATGGTGGATGGATGATGGATGGAGGGATGGATGGATGGATGGATGGATGATGGATGGATGGATGGATGGATGATGGATGGATGAATGGATGATGGATGGATGATGGTTGGATGTGATGGATGATGGATGGATGGATGGATGGATGGATGGATGGATGGATGGATGGATGGATGGATGGATGGATGATGGATGGTGGATGGATGTGGGATGGATGGATGGTGATGGATGGATGGATGATGGATGGTGAATGGTTGTGGATGGTGGATGGATGGTGGTGGTGATGGATGGTGGGTGGTGGATGGATGGTTGGTGATGGATGGTTGGATGGATGGATGTGGATGGTGATGGATGGTGGATGGATGATGGATGGAGGGATGGTTGGATGGTGGTGGGATGATGGATGGGTGATGGATGGATGGATGATGGATGGGTGATGGATGGATGGTGGTTGATGGATGGTGGGATGGTGGTGGGTGGTGGTGGATGGTGTGGATGGATGGTGGGTGATGGTTGGTGGTGGATGATGGATGGGTGGATGGGTGGTGGTGGATGGTGTGGTGGATGGATGGTGGTGGATGGTGGGGTGATGGTGGTGGTGGGTGGTGGTTGGTGGGTGGGATGGATGGTGGATGATGGTGGATGATGGGTGGTGGATGGATGGTGGATGGTGGATGGTGGTGGATGGTGTGGATGGATGGATGGTGGTTGGATGGTGGGTGGTGGGATGGATGGATGGGTGGTTGGATGGTGGTGGTGATGGATGGTGGATGGATGGGTGTGGTGGATGGTGGGATGGATGGAGGGATGGATGGATGGATGGATGGTGGTGGATGGATGGTGGATGGATGGATGGAGGGATGGTGGATGGTGGATGGATGGATGGATGATGGATGGATGGATGTGGTGGATGGATGGTGGATGGATGGTGGATGGATGGATGGATGGATGGATGGATGGGAGGGATGGATGGATGGATGGATGGATGGATGGATGGATGGATGGATGGATGGATGATGGATGGATGATGGATGGATGATGGATGGATGATGGGATGGATGATGGATGGATGGATGGATGGATGGATGGATGATGGATGGATGATGGATGGATGATGGATGGATGGATGGATGGATGGATGGAGGGATGATGGATGGATGATGGATGGATGATGGATGATGGATGGATGATGGATGGATGGATGGAGGGATGATGGATGGATGATGGATGGATGATGGATGGATGGATGGATGGATGGATGGATGGATGATGGATGGATGATGGATGGATGATGGATGGATGGATGGATGGATGATGGATGGATGGATGATGGATGATGGATGGATGGATGGATGGATGGATGGAGGATGGATGGAGGGATGATGA